>NC_081354.1:175190837-175408448 GCF_030684315.1 Stegostoma tigrinum
GTGTCTTGCATTTAGAACTCAGTATTTTTATTTTGTTCATGGACGTGGGTGTGATTGGCTGGGCATTTACTGCTCATTAATAACTGCTCATTACTTGAGAAGGTGGCAGTAAGCTGCAGGATGTTGATGCAGGTGATTTTTAACAATTGTAATGCCACGGAGTGTCAAGCATTTGAACAGCATTATTTTAAGCCACTAGTTTACTCATGCTCTGATAGTGCTGCTATGCCACTGCCTCCCCAGTTATTTTTTTTTATTAATTCACAGAATGAGGACATTGCTGGCTAGGCCAACACTTACCACCCAGTTCTAATCTCCTAAAAGACAGTTAAACATTAACCATATTGAGGCAAAGTGAGGATGGCAAGGTGAAGGAACGTTGGATGACAAGACATGTGGAACACCTAGTCAAGTGGAAAAAGGAAGCCTACCTAAGTTTGAGGAAGCAAGGGTCGGACAGGGCTCTACAAGTCTACAAGGTAGCCCAGAAGGAACTGAAGAATGGACTTAGGAGAGCTAGAGGGGGTTGTGAGAAAACCTTGGCGGGTAGGATCAAGGAAAACCCCAGGGCATTCTATGCTGATAGGAGGAACGAGAAGATGGCCAGTAAGAACCAAAAGATCTGAGCAAGGGTCACCAAACCCGAATCGTTAACTCTTTTTTCTCTTCCACAGATGCTGCCAGACCTGCTGAGCTTTTCCGGCAACTTTGTTTTTGAGAGGATGGCCCGGTTGAGGGTAGGGCCAATCAGGGATAGTAGAGGGAACTTGCGCGCGGAGTCAGAGGAGGTAGGGGAGGTCCTTAATTAATACTTTGCTTCAGTATTCACCAGTGAGACGGAACTTGACATTTGTCAGGACAGCATGAAACAGGCAGATATGCTCAAACAGGTTGCTGTTAGGAAGGAGGATGTGCTAGAAATTTTGAAAAACATAAGGACAGATAAGCCCCCAGGCCAGACGGGATACACCAAAGGTTTCTACAGGAAGTGAGGGAAGAGATTGCTGCCCCTTTGGCAATGATCCTTGCGTCCTCACAGTCCACTGGAGTAGTACCAGATGATTGGAAGGTGGCAAATGTCATTCCTTGTTCAAGAAAGGGAACAGGGATAATCCCGGAAATAACAGGCCGCTCAGAATTACTTCTGTGGTGGGCAAAATATTGGAGCAGGTTCTGAGAGACAGTATTTATGATTATTTGGAAAAGTACAGTTTGATTATAAAATAGTCAACATGGCTTTGTGAGGGAGAGGTTATGCCTCACAAGCCTCACTGAATTCTTGGAGGATGTGACAAAACACATTGATGAAGACAGAGCAGTGGATGCATTTGATAAGTTTCCACATGGCAGGCCCATTCAGAAAGTAAGGAGGCGTGGGGTTCAGGGAAATTTGGCTCTCTGGATGCAAAACTGGCTGTCCAATAGAAGACAGAGAGTGGTAGCAGATGGAAAATATTCAGCCTGGAGCTCAGTGACCAGTGGTGTTCTGCAGGAATCTGTTTTTGGACCTCTGCTCTTTGTGATCTTCAATAAATGACTTGGATGAGGAAGTGGAAGGGTGGGCTAGTAAGTCTGCCAATGACGCGAAGGTTGGAGGAGTTGTGGACAGCATGGAGGGCTGTTGTAGGTTGCAGTAGGACACTGACAGGATTCAGAGCTGGGCAAGGAAGTGGCAGACAGAATTCAACCCAGAAAAGTGTGAAGTGACTCATTTTGGACGGTTGAATTTGAATGCAGAATACCAGGTTAATGGCAGAATTATCGGCAATGTGGAGGAACAGAGGGATCTTGGGTCCACATCCACAGATCCCTCAAAGTTGCTACCCTTTCCCCTGGTGGGGGGGGGGGGGGAGGCATATGGTGTGTTGGCTTTCATTGGCAGGGGAATTGAGTTTCAAAGCCGCAAGGTTATGCTGCAGCTCTATAAAACTCTGGTTCGACCACACTTGGAATAGTGTGTTTGTTTCTGGTCACCTGACCTCATTACAGGAAAGATGTGGAAGCTTTAGAGAGGATGCAGAGGATATTTACCAGGATGCTGCCTGGACTGGAGGGCAGGTTTTATGAGGAAAGGTTGAGGGAGCTAGGGCTTTTTTCAATGGAGCAAACAGGTGACTTGACAGAGGCATACAAGATGATGAGAGGCACAGACTGGATAGTCAGAGACTTTTTCCCAAGGCGGAAATGACTATTATGAGTGGGCATAATTTTAGGGTATTTGGAGGAAGGTATAGTAGAGATGTCAGAGGTAGGTTCTTTACAAAGAGAGTGGTGGGCATGTGGAATGCGCTGTTGGCAGTGGTAGTGGAGTCAGATACTTGAGACTTTTAATCGACTCTTAGATAGACAGATGAAGGATAGTAAAAGGTAGGGAATGCATGATAGTTTGATCTTAATAGGATAATAGGTCAGCACACCATCATGGGCCAAAGGGCCTGTCCTGTGCTGTACTGTTCTATGTTCACAATGTTTTATATCTGGATTCACATGTTGGCCAGACCGAGTAAGGACAGCAGTTTCCTTCCCTGAAGGACATTAGTGAACCAGGTGCGTTTTTCCAACAATCAACAATGGATTCATAGTCATCATTAAACTCTTAATTCCAGACTTTTCTTGCATCCAAATTCCACTATTTGTTATGACAGGATTCGAACCCCAGAACATTGCCTGCGTCTCTGGATTAACAAAAGAGCGATAACCTGCAAGGCAGTCATCTCCCCATCTCTTCTTATCACTAACTCCCTTCAGACCTGGAATGTTTTTCTACCCCCGGAACATCCCCATAGAACACTCATTTTTGACTCTCACCTTTCGCTCATCTCTTATGCTTTTTGCCCCATTGTAGCCATTTAGGCCCAATGTTCTGGAATCTCATCTAAGTTTCCAGCTCTAATTCAAACCCACACCTTCAATCAAGGTTTGAACGCCATTTTTGATGCTTCCCTTGGCTCGATGTTTCAAAGTCTTCCCGGTCCTTCTACTGATCATCTTAGGCGGTATTTCTTTCTTTGAAGGTGCTATACCACATACAAGCTTTTATTGGCAGCAACTTCAGTCATGAAAGTATTTGATGGCATTGTGTTTCATTCAAACATTTTCATCTTACATACTGTGAACTGTGCTTAAAGGTCTAAGCAAAATTGTTGCTATTGCAATCAACTGAAAGCCATTTAACAATCACTGGTCAAGGTTACAGGTTAGGACACTTCTTACTTAATTCCAATTTAGTCCTATTCTCAGAGCAAAAGGCCATCAGAATAAAGCTTAACGAAACAAAATTCCGTGTGGTACTAAATTAAAGATCAGTAAACCAAGCATTCCCAAAACTTTCTGCCACTGGGTTCCGTTTAAAAGCTGGAAAACTACCATGATCCCACAGTGAAAATTGCAAATGCAGGGTGTGGTGAGATAACAAGAGAAGTGGGTGTGGAATAGAAAGGTTGTGAGGAGGTTTCACAAATAACGAGAATGCAAAGTCTCCACTTATAACTGCAGCAACAGCCAGACTTCGAGGTCAGTTTGAAAATAATGTTGGGATTTGAAGCTATCTCACAGCTGCTGAACAATCAGCTCTCTACAGCAACCATTTCTATCTGAGACATACAACACCAAAATTCTGGCTTGTAAGCGCCCTATTCCTGCAGCAAACACTTCACAGTCCATTCAGGAACAAAACCAAAGTTGCTGGAAAAGCCCAGCAGGCCTGGCAGCATCTGTGAAGGAAAAAACAGAGTTAATGTTTCGGGCCCGGTGACCCTTCCTCAGAACTTTTGTGCAACTCCTGCAGAATTTTCTACAAGCTTCATGTTTACATTGCAGAAATTGTTCGAAATTTGCTACACATTCTAAACTTTTCTTGATATCTTTTATGTTTGTGTATTTATTTGTTATGTCTGTAAGAGGTGGAGAACTCTCTATGGAAAGAAAACATCATCATAAATATTGATCAGAGATAATGGGAACTGCAGATGCTGGAGAATCCAAGATAACGAAGTGTGAAGCTGGATGAACACAGCAGGCCAAGCAGCATCACAGGAGCACAAAAGCTGACGTTTCGGGCCTCGACCCTCCATCCAGGCCCGAAACGTCAGCTTTTGTGCTCCTAAGATGCTGCTTGGCTGCTGTGTTCATCCAGCTCCACACTTTGTTATCTTGGAGTCTCCAGCATCTGCAGTTCCCATTATCTCTGATCACAATTTTAACCTCACTGCAAACCCTCTTCCAGGATGCCTAACCTGAAGAAGTTATCCTCCTCGATGAAGGGTCTAGGCCCGAAACGTCAGCTTTTGTGCTCCTGAGATGCTGCTTGGCCTGCTGTGTTCATCCAGCTCCATACTTTGTTATCATCATAAATATTGACTGCATTTACCTCTTTAACGGAGTTGAAGACAGGCAAATTCAAGTGGCTTTGACCCCCTTTCCCGGGTGACACTCCTCCTACAAGGTTAGTGCCATATTCCAAAGCCTGTTGGCTATGGAAAGTTCCCTGGAATACACAATAAAGAGAAAAATGCGAGATTAAATTAACATCCAAATGTACTCAACAGTATTACACTTTAAGAAGTCCCATTTAGTCTCCTCTGATACTTTATCCAAATAAGTTTATTCAGCTGTGAGTCACAAGAGTGCCTGCATGTAATTGAGTGGGGAACGATTTCACAGCCAGGCAAGATGCTGCTGATCAAATCATACAATTTTCAGTGAAGCACTGAAGGTGTAGAAATCTTCTGATTTTATATCCAACCCAAATGAAATAAGTTATACTGCTGCAACTACTGCCTGAGCTCTTAGCAGCTAATTCAACAAAAACTGAAAGGGACAAAGAATTGCTGCACAGTTCCATATCGATGCCATCGATGGCAAAATTTTCCACCTCATGGATGGGCACATTCCCATTCTAATATGATCACCAGGCATGAAATTCAACTTTAGTTGAACATAGGACAGCACATCATAGGAAGGCAGTTTTGGTTGTTGGAGGTCAGCCATGTCAGCTCCAGGACATCTCTACAGGAGTTGCTCAGGGTAATGTCCTAGGCCCAACATCTTCAGCAACTTCAATGACTCCCACTCCAGCTGCTGCACCTTCGTGCACTCCCTGATTTTGCAGTTGGAGTGAAGTAGCAAGTCCAGGGCAGGTTGTCGGTTAACATCACTCTGACGAACTTGATGCTCTTCATCCTCTCATCTTCAGTTCCTTTGATGTAGATAGGAGTGTTCTCCACCTTTCTTTATGAAATCAGAGATCAGCTTTATAGTTTTGCCAATGTTGAGAGAGAGGTTGTTTTCAATGCACTGCATCACCAGGCCCTCTATCTCCCTTCTGTATTTTGACTTGTCATTGTTAAGATATCTGTCCCACTATGGTGATGTCATCAGCGAACTTGTAGATTGCGTTCATTCAGAATTCTGAATTGCTCTTGGACTAAATGGCTAAGATTACAATGCAGTGGGTCTAAAACTACATGTAGGCCAGACAGGGTGGGGGTGGTAAATTTCCTTCATTAACAAAGCAGATGGAGTTTTATAATAATTGATAATGGTTGTCCTTGCTTCCATTACTGAAACTTGCTTTACATTCCAGCTTAAATTGAGTAAGCCTAAATTGTACATGCTACCAGAATAGGATTTGAATCCATGATGTGTGACTGTCTGTGTAGGTTTCCCCCAGTTTCCTCCCACAGTCCAAAGATGTGCAGGCTAGGTGGATTGGCCATGCTAAATTGTCCGCAGTGTTCAGGGGTGTGTGGGTTATAGGGAAATGGGTCTGGGTGGGATGGTTCAAGGGACGGTGTGGACTTGTTGGGCCGAAGGGCCTGTTTCCACACCGCAGGGAATCTAATCTAATCTAATCTCAAAACATCAGGCTAGGCATCTAGTTTGCTAGTCCACGGATATTATCACTTGGCCATATTTCAAGACAGTTCATCTCAAGTGGAACACAAACATAATCCAGTGATCCAACAACGTGATTGCACAAGGAACGGTACTGAGGACAGTTTAGAATACAGGGTTCAGGAGCAAGAGCAGGTAATATAGCTTTTCAAAACCTGCTCTGCCATTCATTAGGATCATAGCTGGATCTAACTGATAAGGATGTTGCTCGGAATAGAGGATGTTAGCTAAGACAGAGTGGATAGGGTGAGGTTATTTTCCTCTGAACACAGGAGGCTGAGCAGAGGCACTTTAATTGAGGTGGTTAAAATTTAAGAGGAGCCTAAACAGTATGAACAGTTCCCTTTCCAGATGTAAATCAGAAGGATTAATGGTGAGCAGCAGAGGATGCGGCGGTTGGGAATTTACTAACTGAAAGGGTGGAGGACCGGAAACTTGCAGTACATTTTTTTAAAAATTCTTGGAGATGAACCTCAAGTGTGTAATCCAAAGAGCTACTGACCAAGGCTGAACAGCTCTTTCTCAGCCAGTAAAAACACAATGGGCTGAACAGCTTCTTGTGCATTAAATATTTCAATTCCATAAATATGTCAGCCTTGGGTCAGTGGCAATGCTTTCAGAAGACAGTGCCGCATGCCAACTGAAAAGGCATGAATCAATTATTTCGCTTGACAAATCAGTGCAGTACTGAGTTGCAGTTCAACAGCTAGGATTTATCCTTCACAAAACTATGACTGTTTCAAGTCATTGTTATATAGGACATCATCATACATGTTGGACAATCAGTACTTGGTTCACAAGTCAAGCTTGGGCTAAACATAAAATAATCAAAGGATTGCTAGTGCTGGAAATCAGAAACGAGAACAGATATTGCTGGAAAAAAAAATCTTTGCAGGTCTGGCAGCATATGTGAAGAGAAAGCATACTAGTTCTTAAGAAGGGTACCTGGACCCAACGTGTTAACTCTGTTGTGAGGAGAAAACAGAGTTAACATGTTGGGTCCCAGCACCCTTCTTCAGAACTACTACGCTTTCTCTTCACAGATGCTGCCAGACCTGCTGAGTTTTTCCAGCAATTTCTGTTTTTGTTTTAAGCTTAGGACTGTTGTATCACACTGCAGCTTCCACTGTCACTGCTGCAGATGCCCATGACTGAAATTGACATAAAATGGCCACTTGGGGCTTTTGTCAGACATGAGATGGCTGAAAAGAGATTGGCAGCTGCACATAGCAGACTTTCACAGTTAGACTTTTGGTTTCCATACATTCACCAGATAACAAAAGATCCAATGAGAATCATAATAGGGTCCCAGTGAGAAAAGACGGGGAAATTTAATTAAATTTCTGCAAACAGGCCGCTCTTAGTGCATAATCCTTGAAAAATCTAAAGAGAAGATACCTGGACAATAAACACGGTCCCAAGTTTGTTATTTAGTAAAATGTAGAAGGAAGAGTCTAACACCACACTATTCTGAACAGTTTAAGTAATTGTAAATTAAAAATGCAACCTACAAACTACCTTGAAGGGATTTAGCCGAATTCCTTTGAGCAGTCAACCTTTGATTGTAAAGAGACGCCCACTTCATTAGCAGGGAAGCTAAGCGATAAATGGTGTAAACAGATAACCTCTAAGAAAGCACCAGAGGAAGTTAGCATAAGTATAAGGAGGTTGTGAAACATAGTCAGTGTGACTTCAAAAATTGAACAATTGCAACTTCACGGCTTAGCAAACAGCCAAAGGACAGAAATGGACAATTTGAGCAGATCCTTGCATCCAGTGATCAATGGGAGAATGACTGAAACCCATTATAAGGCATGGGTGTGGGTGAGGTCGAGGTCATGTCCTGTTGTACCTTTAGAATCCAAAAAGATTTCTTTTAATGGCTTAGCAAATCTGTGAAAGTGATTGAATGTCACTGTCATCAATGGAATTCAAATAGATGCTGTCTTATTAAGTAAAAAATAAAGAAAAATATTAAAAATAGACACAGTAAGGTTAATTCAAGAATCAAACCTCCTTTTAAAATCAACTTACAGAACGGAAATGGCAGAAGTTGTAAATTGAGGCTGCAAGACCGAGAGATGGTATTTGTTTGATCTCTCTCTCAGAAAGAGAGAGAGTGTTTCCACGCGCGCGCGCATGTTTTTGCGAGAGAGAAGCTCCTCCCCAACTTGTCAGCTTCCTCAAAGAATTATAACATTGTGAGTACGTAACATTTTTAGCAGAAATTAGCATCCTTTTGTAATAAGATTACTAGGTATTGTAAATTGTCTAACAGAATTTGAAAAAGTCCTTAGTGATAAGCAAGTGTCCAGTTTATTGGCAATTAATGTGATGAAGCTGACAAATGCCCAGAGGGAGTATAACTGTCAGTATTGGAACGTGACCGAATGAGATGCATTGCAAGGTCCCAAAGACAGGTGATAGAGGTGTCTGGTAAACATGACCTATGGCTGTCCACGGAGATGTCCATCATTGATCATGAGTTTACAGGACTGGATGTGCAGATGAGGGGGATGTAGCTAACAATGCCTTCAATGTAGCATGTCATTATTGTAACACAATGTATAAAAATTATATGGGGGTAGCAAAGTGTCCAGTAGAAACTGTTAAAAACTGCTAGACACAGAACTTAAGACTTTTCTTTGAAATCACTCAATGACAATTATCAACGCAAATTCCCATATTTTCCAAAATAACTATCATCATTCAGATAAATTGTTAATCTGAAAACAACCTGACCTTTTAGGGGGGGAATTAAGTGTCACATGGTACTAGTTGCTTACAGTATGGGAATTCTTTCCAGGGTCTAAGCAATAGACTAAGCACAAAGCAACTAAGCAACAGATTGTGCAAATTTTATCTAGTGGCTACTTTGTAGAACCCTGCTTTGTACAAATCAAATTTCCTGACATTACAACAGTCAGGTGAAGCTGTGGTTTTAATGAAAGTACTCTCAGCTGAGTCAGTGACTTCAGGCTCAGTCCAAGATTTTAACATAAAATATCCAGGTTTACAACCTAGTGCTGTGATAGCATGTTTCCAATGAGACTTTAGACTGGGGCGATGTCTGCTGTCTCAAGTAGATGCAGAAGATCGCACGGCATGATTTTGAAGAAAAGTAGGCAAGACTTTCTTGGTGTCCTCATTAATAATCATCCTTTTCTAAACATCAACGAAACAGGTCATGGCTGTACTGTAGTTTGTGGGAGCTATCTATGCACCATCTTTTCTACATTATAACTGTGGCCATTTTTGAGTTCTAAATTGCTTTGGAATATTCTGAGGTCATGAAAGGCACGACATAAATGCAAGTCCTCCTTTTCAAGTGAAAAATTGACTACTTCCAATGGTGGCAAAGTGCTTTGGGGAACCTGAAGGCAGGGAAGATGACATCAATAAGTTAACACAGTGTGGAGCTGGAGGAACACAGCAGGCCAGGCAGCATCAGAGGAGCAGGAAAGCTGATGCTTCGGGTCAGGACCCAAGGGTTAGGGTTAGGGTTAGGGTTACGGTTACAGTCTTGACCCGAAACGTCAGTTTCCCTGCTCCTCTGATGCTGCCTGGACTGCTGTGTTCCACCAGCTCCACACTGTTATCTCTGACTCCATCATCAGCAGTTCTTACTATCTCAGACATCAATAAGTTCTTTCATTTACACAAAGTTTTCTAAATTCAAGTTAGACTTTATATCAAAAAGAATTGAAATGCACTGTGTCAGAAGCAGCTTTCTATAGTCAAAACACCAACACTCAAGACCAATGGTCCAACAGATGCTAACTTGCACCACAATTATCAAAAATAAAGATGAGAAATAAATGCTGGAAGGTTAAACATTAATATTAGACAGATGGAATGCAAACAAGACGCACCTGCTTCCCAGTAAAACCCTGGCAAATGACTTTTGTTGTTTTGTCTATGTAGAGATTTTGCCTTGAGCCGGTGTAGCAGTGTCTCACTCCGCTCTGCTTCGCTGCAACTAATAAAAGGCCAAATGTTAGCAACACAAGTCCACTATTGTACTGAGCTATAACATGCCGTACTGACTCAAGGAGGTCCATTAGCAAAGGGCTAATTCACTCATGAACAATTATGTACAAGACTTTGCCTTGCACAGTGGTGATACTTTGGTGTCAAACTAGATTAAAAAGCTAGGGCAATTGAGGAAAATGATTTTAGGAAATTCCTCTCAGATTCTGGGAGTTCTCATCTCCACCAAGATCACCATCAGGAGATAAATATCAGTCCAATCCATAAGAACGCAAGAATTAGGAGCAGTGGACGATATGGCTCATTGAATGGCTGGGCAGGATTGAGAAGGTCACAGCTGATCCAATTGTGTCCTTAGCTTTATGGAAATAAGACTTTCCCTGGACACTCGCTATTTCCTCCTTGAATGCCTCCCTCCAGAGCCTGACTTTGTTGTCTGCCCTTCCATCACTCTCAACTCCCCTGTTGATCAAATCGCTCTAACTCAACCTTGGATATATTCAAGGCCAGTCTCTCCAGCTCTCTGGGGTAGAGAATACCTGCGATCAATGACCCTCAGAAAGACCAATTCTCATTTCTGCCAAACCTGCCCAAACTTTCCACAAAGAATACTACAGCAGTAATAGTAACATATTTTACCTACCCAAACATTAATTGTGATGAAGGGAAACAAAATTTTTTAATTGCTTCCAGGAAAATACCTTTTTAAGCTTGTATGTAGATGTATAAACGCCAACAAGGGAAGGGCAGTTCTGGATCTAATATTGGGAAATGAGCTCAGTCTGGTATAAGGCAGATCAGCAGGGGAGCATTTTGGAGGTGTGAGCTACCACAACTCAGTTCTATCTAAGATATTTACGGAAAAAGGTAAAGACGGGCGAGGAATTAAAGTTCTAAACTGGGGAACAGTTAACTTCATTAAGATAAGATTTGGCCCAAGTGGACAGACAGCAGCTACTTGCAGATAAAACTCGGTCAGGGCAGCAGAACATATTCAAAGAGGAAACAGTGAGTGATCAGAGAAATAAGTTTTCATAAAGACAGAAGGGTGGGACCAAGAACGTAGAGCCCTGAATGTCAAGTGACATAAATATTAGGATTAAGAAAAAAAATAGAAGCTTATGGCAGATTCCAAGTGCTCAATACAACAGAATTCCCAGAAGGTTTAAAAACATACAGGAACTTTAAAAAGGGAATTAGGAAAGCTGAGAGAGTATATTAAAAGTTTTAGCAGATAGAATACAAGTGTAAGAGTGAGAAATGGATAATGATCAGATAGTGTAGGGGGAGGGGCTTAGATTAGTTCACAGGTCAGCGCAACATCGTGGGCCGAAGTGCACTGTATTGTTCTATGTTCTACGTAAAACTAGGGAATGAATAGGACCCATAGGAGGTAACGAAGATAAAACAATAAACTAAACCATCTATTTGTAACAGAAATTCAAAGACTTTTAAGCACACAGTTAAAGTATAAACTACATTCACCTAAAAACACTACTTCATAGAACACAAAATATAGAACATAGAACATTACAGCACAAGACAGGCCCTTCGGCCCTCAATGTTGTGCCGACCTGTCATACCGATCTCAAGCCCATCTAACCTACTCTATTCCATACACGTCCATATGCTTATCCAACGACGACTTAAATGTACCTAAAGTTGGCAAATCTACTACTGTTACAGGCAAAGCGTTCATTCCCTTACTACTCTCTGAGTAAAGAAACTACCTCTGACATCTGTCCTATATCTTTCACCCCTCAATTTAAAGCTATTCCCCCTTGTGCTCGCCGTCACCATCCTAGGAACAAGGCTCTCCCTATCCACCCTATCTAACCCTCTGATTATTTTATATGTTTCAATTAAGTCACCTCTCAACCTTCTTCTCTCTAATGAAAACAGCCTCAAGACCCTCAGCCTTTCCTCTTAAGACCTTCCCTCCATACCAGGCAACATCCTAGTAAATCTCATCTGCACCCTTTCCAAAGCTTCCACATCCTTCTTATAATGCGGTGACCAGAACTGTACACAATACTCCAAGTGTGGCCGCACCAGAGTTTTGTACAGCTTCACCATAACTTCTTGGTTCCGGAACTCGATCCCTCTATTAATAAAAGCTCAAACACTGTATGCCTTCTTAACAGCCCTGTCGACCTGGGTGGCAACTTTCAAGGATCTGTGTACATGGACACCGAGATCTCTCTGCTCATCTACACTACTAAGAATCTTACCATTAGCCCTGTACTTTGCCTTCCGGTTACTCCTACCGAAGTGCATCACCTCACACTTGTCTGCATTAAACTCCATTTTCCACCTCTCAGCCCAGCTCTGCAGCTTATCTATCTCTCTCTGCAACCTACAGCATCTTTCATCACTATCCACAACTCCACTGACCTTAGTGTCATCTGCAAATTTACTAACCCATCCTTCTACGCCCTCATCCAGGTCATTTATAAAAATGACAAACAGCAGTGGACCCAACACCGACCCTTGCGGTACACCACTAGTAACTGGTCTCCAGGATGAACATTTCCCATCAACTACCACCCTCTGTCTTCTTTCAGCAAGCCAATTTCCAATCCAAACTGCTATATCTCCCACAATTCCATTACTCCGCATTTTGTACAATAGCCTATTGTGGGGAACCTTATCGAACGCCTTGCTGAAATCCATATACACCACATCAACCGGTTTACTCTCATCTACCTGTTTGGTCACCTTCTCAAAGAACTCAATAAGGTTTGTGAGGCACAACCTTCCCTTCACAAAACCATGCTGACTATCCCTAATCAATTTATTCTTTTCTAGTTAATTATAAATCCTATCCCTTATAACCTTTTCCAACACTTTACCAACAACTGAGGTAAGGCTCACTGGTCTATAATTACCAGGGTTGTCTCTACTCCCCTTCTTGAACAGGGGAACCACTTCATGAGCAGAAAAGATTTATTTTTAAAAGTGCACAAAACACACCCCAAGCACAGCATGCAAAAATGTGATTTGTACAAGCATTATACTAGAGTCCCTGCATCTGGCAAGCCATCAGGTTTAAGTCACTTATGACTTCAACTTTTACAGTGTGACTTCTTCCTGGAGCTTTTATGAACCTGATTTTATACGAACTCAACTGTAAGTAACTTCTTCAGGATTTTATCCCAACCCTTCTGATCTAAAACTAACATGAACTCCTCATTCCAAGGTAACCCAGTTCACTATTTTATCCTTCTCTTCACAGGTGCACTGATCTACTCTGCCATTCTCCTCCAAGGATTTCACAGGACTTCTCCAAACTCAAAGTAAAACAAAAAAAGTGAACATATTCCTCTCCAAGCTATGGGTATTTTCCTTAAGCTTAAAAAAACAAGTTTGGTCTTAAGACTTTATTATTTCTGATACTGGGTCACAAAACAATCTATGATAAATTCATCCACTGTGCACAAAACCCCAAACATCCAAAAGACAGGTCTCAAAAGCTATTTTAAAAGAAATCCCCATGGCTACAGAAATATTTAACTTCAGCAACACAGAAAACCCATAAGTTACTGAACTAATAATGAAAATGCAGACTTACAACAAATGACATAATATAAACAACACAATTAGCGCCACAATAGTCAGCATGGATTTGTAAGGAAAGATCATATTTAACACATTTAATGAAACTTTTTGAAGCGGCAGCCAGGACTGTTGATGAGGACAACGCATTTTATGTAGCCTTGATAGTTTTTCGCTAAGTTCGAAGAGGAGGTAATGGCCTAGTGGTATTATTGCTGGACTGTTAATCCACACACCCAGATAATGTTCTGGGGAACCAGGTTTGAATCCCCCCATGGCAGATGGCGGAATTTGACTTCAATAAGTATCTGTAATTAAGAGTCTTATGATGACGGTGAATCCATTGTCAATTGTCGGAAAACCCCATCTGGACTTAAATGTAGGAGATATGATCACGGTATTTTCAGGTGACATGAAGATTAGTGAGGAAGATAACCATAACTGTAGGAGGCTATCAACAAACTGGTTGGATAGGCACAACAGCAGCAAATGGCATTTAACCTAGAAAGTCAAAAAAGGCACATTGAGGCTATTGATTTGGAAGCTCCCGAGGCGGAATATGAGGTGCTGCTCCTCCAGTTTCTGGGTGGTTTGGTTGTGACACTGGAAGAGGCCCAGGATGGACATGTCATTCAGGGAGTGGGAGGGGGAGTTGAAGTGATGCAATGATTTGGATATGAAAATAGAAGGTGTGGTTAGTCAGTTTCCCAATGATTGAAGGTGTAGTAGCCAGCCAAGAAGGTCACCTCAGAATGCAATGGGACATTGACAAGGGCCAATAAACTGAGGAGTGGCAGATGGAGTTGAGGTCAGATAAATGTGAGGTGCTATATTTTGGAAAGGCAAATCAGGGCAGCACGTATACACTGAAGGTTGTGGGGAGTGTTGCTTAATAAAGAGACGCTGGAGTGCAGTTTCGTAGTTCCATCAAAGTACAGCCACCGGTAGAAAGGATATGAAGGAGACATTTGGTGTGCTCGCCTTTATCGGTCAGTGCATTGAGTATAGGAGTTGGGAGATCACTTAGCAGCCATGTAGGACGTTGGTTCGGCTGCTTTTGGAATACTGCAATCGATTTTGGTCTCCTTGCGAGAGGAAGGATGTCGGCGCAACATTGAGGGCCGAAGGGCCTGTTCTGTGCTGTCTTGTTGTATGTATGTATGTATGAAACTGGATGAACAGCCTAACTTCAAGCTAAGCACCTGAAACAACGGCACAAATATCCCGTCAATCCTGCAAAGTCCTCCCTACTAACATCTGACAGCTACTGCCAAAATTGGGACAGGCGTAGTACATACCATTCAAGCAATAGTAGTCACATCGGAGTCGCCCTGGGAGTCCTCAACGTTGACTCCGGACACCGTGAAGTCACACAGCATCAAGTCAAATACAGGAAAAGAATCCGCCTGCTGATTACTATGTACCATCCTCCCTGAGCTGAGGATTTTGAACACTTGATGGAAGCACTAAGGGTGGCAGGTTCACAGAGTGCACCCTGGGTGGAGGAGTTTCAATGTCCAATACTAAAAGTGGCTCGGCAAAAGCACTACTGCTAATTGAGCCGGTCAGTTCCCAAAGGACATTGCTGCTAGGCTGGCAGCTAGTGAGAGAACCAATAAGTGAGAATATCATACTTGATCTCATTCTCATCAATCTGTCTGCAGCAGATGAATCTGTCCTTGACAACTTCACAAAGATCACAAGATCATAAGACAAAGGAGTAGAATTGGGCCATTTGACCCATCGAGTCTGCTCTGCAGATGAAAAAGAGTGACCACCGCACAGTCCTTGTGGAAGCAAAGTCCTGCTTTTGCAGTGATACCACCTTCCATTAAGTTGTGTGACACCATCACCACGCTAAAAGAGACAGACTTCAAATCGATCCAGCAATCAGAGGAATCCGGGGAGGTGCCGTGAGCCATTAGCAGCAGCAAAATCATACTCTAACACAACATGCAACGTCATTACTTGGTATCTATCATCAACATGTCAGGAGATCACCCCTGGTTCAAAGAGGAGCGCAGGAGGGCATGAAAGGGTCTGTAATAGGCATAATTAAACGGGGCATGTCACACTACCAAACAGCACAAGCAGAAAGTGACAGAGCTAAGCAATCACACAACCAATGGATCAGATCTAAGCTCTGCAGTCCTACCCACATCCAGTTGTGAATGATAATGGGCAATAAACAACTCCCTGGACAAGGAGGCTCCACAAATACTCCCATCCTCAATGTTGAGGAAGCCCTGCACATCAGTGTAAAAGGTAAGATTTAACCATTTACTGCAATCGTCAGCCATGAGTGCCAAATGGATGATCCATTGCAACATCACCCAGAGGTCCCAAATATCACAGATGCCAGTATCCAGACTAATCAAATCAATTCACTCCACATGATATCAAGGAACAGTTTCAGGCATAAGGACAAATCCAACCAAGCCACTTCTCATCCCATCAGTCTACTTTTGATCAGTAAAATGATAGAAGGTGCCATCAACCGTGCTACCAAACAAGACCAGATCAGCAACAATCTGCTCACTGATGCCCAGTTTGAGGGCCATTCGCCATGTGACCTCATGACAGCCTTGGCTCAAATATGGGCAAAAGAGCTGAATTCCAGAAGTTAGGCAAGAGTTAGGCAACACTTTCTCAAGAGCAGCTAGGAGCAAGCAATAGGACCAGGATTAGAGAATTTTACCCCTCAAAGCTGCTTCACCATTCAAGAGGGTCACGGCAGATCTGACATTTCTGGCATCCACTTTCCTGCCCTTTTTCCATAACCCTTGATTCCCCTAGCTCTAGACATCAAGGCCACATTTGACTGATGCATCAAGTAACTCTAGCAAAACTGGAGTCAGGGACAAATTTCTCCGCTAGTTGGAGTCATACGTGGCATAAATGAAGATGGGGTGGACACTAGGAAGTTGTTTCCGTTAGGCGGGGAGACTAGGACCCGTGGGCACAGCCTTAAAATTAGAGGGGGTAAATTTAAAACTGAAATGAGACGACATTTCTTCAGCCAGAGTGTGGTGGGCTTGTGGAATTCATTGCCGCAGAGTGCAGTGGAGGCCGGCACATTGGATGCCTTCAAGGCAGAGATCGACAAATTCTTGATCTCAAAAGGAATCAAGGGCTACGGGGACAGTGCAGGGAAGTGGTGTTGAAATGCCCATCAGCCACGATTTAAATGGAGGAGTGGACTTGATGGGCCAAATGGCCTTACTTCCACTCCTATGTCTTATGGTCTTATGGTTGTGGTTGCTGAAAGTCAGTCATCTCAGCCCCAGGACATCTCTGCAAGTGATCTTTAGCTGCATCAATGATGATCACGTGATCAGAAGTGGGGCATTCACTGATTCTCGCACCATTCACGACTCCTCTGACATTGAAGCAGTCTATGTCTAAAGGCAATAGGACCTGAATAATATCCAAGCTTGGGCTGAAAAGTGGCAAGTGATATTGACATCACACAAATGCCTGCCAATGGCCATCTCCAATGACAGGCAACCTAACCGGCACAAGTAACTTACCTCCCCAAAGCCTGTTCACCAGGATACAAGACACACATCAACAGCGCGCTGGAATAGTCCCCACTTGCCTGGTTGGGTGCAACTCCAACAATACTCAAGAAGCTTGGCACCATGTCTTAGGATCTTTGGATGTCTACATGCTCCTTAAAGATTATGCATACAATGCTGCTACTAAGCAAGGATTGGCACCAAGGCCACAAAATTCAATCAAGTGGGCTGGCATTCCATCATCTATGATTCGATGAATGAATACCATTCCAGGTTAAAGCACTGAATTTGATTGATTGAATTTTGTGGTCATGTTGCTAATCCCTGCTCAGTGGCAGCACTGTGTGTAATCTATAAGATGTAAGCAGAAATTCAAAGGTCCTAAGACATCCATCTTGCAAGCCCACAAGTGCTTCCACCTAGTAGCACAAGGGCAGTGGATACATGTGAATATCTCCAGCTGCAAGTTCCTCTCCAAGTCACCCTCCATCCTAACCTGAAAATATTTCACCATTCCTTCATTGTTATTGGGTCAACATCCTGGAATACCCTCCCTAACAGCATTGTGAACATAGCTAGAACAAACAGACTACAGTGGTTCAAGGCGGTGGCTGAACACTTTCTCAAGAGCAGCTAGGAGCAAGCAATAGGACCAGGATTAGAGAATTTTACCCCTCAAAGCTGCTTCACCATTCAAGAGGGTCACGGCAGATCTGACATTTCTGGCATCCACTTTCCTGCCCTTTTTCCATAACCCTTGATTCCCCTAATGATCAGCCCTCAACCATCAAAGAAATTCCCATCTCAGTCTTAAATTGGCATTACTTTATTCTGAAACCATGCTTTCGCTTTTAGACTCCCCCATGTGTTGAAAAATCCTCTCAGCATTTACTTGTCAAACTCTTGATGAATCCTGTGTTTCATTGAGATGATCCTACCTTCATCTAAACTTCAGTGAGTAGAGTACCAACCTATTTAACCTTTGTTCATCAGACAATCCCACCACACCAGGGATCATCCTAGGGAAACTTCTCTGAATCACCTCCAAGGAAACATTGTCTTTCCTTAAATAACAGGCCAAAACTGCTCACAGTACTCTAGATGTGGTCTCATCAGCACCTTGTACAGTTGCAGTAAGACTTCCCTACTCCTATATTCCAACCCCCTTGAAATAAGGGCCAACATTCCATTAGCCTTCCTGATTACCGCCGCCTCAATGCGTTTGCTTTCTGTGTTATGTGCACAAGTGCCCTCAAGTCCCTTTGAGTTGCAGCTTTCTGTAATTTTTTTCCATTTAAATAACACTGTTCTTTTGTCCATCCTACCAAAATGATCAACTTCATTTTTTCCCCACATTATGCTTTTATTTCGGCATATGGATGATAGCATAAGGTAGGGGTAGAGGTTAGATAGACCTTAGGATTAGGGTAAAAGTTCAGCACAACACTGTGGGCCGAAGGGCCTGTACTGTGCCCTATTGTTCTATGTTCGAAACCCCATTTTCCAACTTTTTGCCCACTTACTTAACCTATCAATATCTCTTCGCGAACGGTTTGTCTTTCTTTCTGGTGACACCCACATCCCATGAGTGAATAAGAAAAAAACCTGGGAGAAGTGTGAGGCAATGTACTTGTGGAGAACCTACAGAACAAATTATTATAAAGTGAATGATAAGATCCTGGAAGACAGGACAGATCAGAAGGTCACTGGTGTGCATATCCACAGATCCCTAAAAGTAGCAGGGCAAGTGGTTCAGAAGGAAAAAAGGGAAACTTTTTTTATTAGCTGAGGCATAGAATGCAAGAGAAAGGTGGTTGTGCTGGAATTGCATAAAATACTGGTGAGGTCACAACTGGAGCACTGTTTGCGGTTCCGGTCACTGCATCAGAGGAATGAAGTGTGTGCATAAGACTGCAGAAGAGATTTACAAGGATGCTGCCTAGGCTGGAAGGTTTGAGCTATGAGAACACATTCAGCAGGTGCTGATTGCTTGGAGCAGCAAAGGGTTGAGAGGGGGCTTACTAAGATTGAGGGCAAAAATATGGTGCAAACATTTTCCATCCTTAGGAGGTGCCAATAATCAGAAGTCATATATTTATGGTAATAGACAAAAGGCTAAGAGGGGTGGTGGGAGTCTTAAAATTGTTGGCTGAAAGAATGGTCAAGTCAGAAGCTCTTATAACACTTCATGGTATTTAGACATTCACTTGTATCACCATCACCTCCAGAGCTACGGCCAGTAGTTGGAAAACGAGATTCATGTAGTCAGATCTATGTTGGTTGATGCAGACTGCACTGAACATTTATGAATTTATTAATCAAAAGTCCTTATTCCAGGCATGACTTGAGCTCTGATAATTCAATGCATGAGTCGCTGTTCCCTCCTTTTTCCAAATTTCTTTCCTGCTGGGAGGTCTTCTTAAGCTTGCCCATTTTGACAAGATATAACAATGAAAGAAACTTAATAATTAACACACCATTAAAATTAGCTGTGAAATTTGATTTCACAATGTAGATGTTAACTTTGTTAAAAAAAATCCCAATAGGAAAACAAACACACTTCCTCTACTACCACAAGAGGAACAACATACCCAAAGTAAAATACAGGATGCAAAGACTGCAGAATTGCTTTAGGTCTCCCGAACTGGCTATGCTTCAGTACTTTCATCTTCACGAATTGTGCATGAAAAATGCTGACAGCATACAAATTTTCAAACAAAAACTTAGGGAGAGAAACCACTGGCTAGCTTTTAAACAAACAACTTGCATTTATATAGCACCTTTAACATGTCAATATACTTCAGAGGAATGTCAAACAAAATGTGACAAAGTAGATGCTCATTGGCAGTTGTTGTCGGCCAGGAATTTAAAATTCAGAACTAAGTCTCAGAGATAAGTAGTAGGCCATTTAGACTGAAGGGAGAAATGTTTCTCACTGGGGACCAGTGCAAAGCTTAATTGTAGAGAGCTGAGGATGATTATTTATTTATTATATACAAGACAGGGATTAGCAGATTTTGGAGTACTGTGGCAATCGCAAGAAAGTAAAGTTCATTTTGGAAGTCAGATATTATCTTATTGTGTGTATTGTAGTAGACTGGCAGAGTCATAGAACCTGATCCTGCTCCTATTTCTTATGTTTTTATGATGCACACTGATAAGGGGATATTAGGAAAGCTTGTTAAAATATTGGTCAGAGTGTTTTATGGAGTGCTTTAAAAAGAGAGATAGAGGGATTCAGGGCGTGATGGCTGAGGGTGTATTGCCAACACTGGAGTATTACGCAAGCAGCCAGAATTAGAGCAGAGCAGAGATCACAGAGTTGTAAAAGAAAGATACAGCAGAAATGTAATGAAGGATTGTAAATAATGACGAGAAGTTTCAAATCAAGGCTATTTTTCACACTTCCTTTCAAACCCTGAGAAGAATTAGTCATTTACAAATGTGGTGATTTAAAATTGGTGATACTAATGTTTTGTTAAGCAGTCAGGGTCAAAAAACAATACTTTGAAATCTATTGATAATCTTTGCTAATTAACTCTGTTTACTGTGTAATCATTAACGTCCTTCAGCCCGTCCATGATGAATTCCTTTAAACATGTATTACTTTTTGGGTAAAGGAAATGTTTCTGATATTAGTCTTAAAGTTAGCATTGTTTAAACATTAAGATTCTGGCCCTACTGCCTTGATATGATATATTAGTGATAGTTTGTGCAGCAAAAGTGAACTTAAGTGCTCTTTCCACCACCAGTCCTACTAAATATCCTCCTTTCCAGCTGTGCACAGTTCCTACAGTCTTTCCTTAGAGTTTGTCATTTGGAGTCATTCCTGTTGTTTTTCTCTGCACATTCTTCCTTCATCAGGAATCAAATGTGATCACAGCACATCACACAGGATCTGATCAATCGACTGAAAATGTCTTGATTGATCCAGGTGTTCAATTAGTTTTGTTATTTTGTCTAAACGTTAACAACATACCTAATGTTCAAAAACATATGTATACTGTATCCACTGTTTGCACTGTGGCCTCCTCTACATCGGGGAAACTAAATGGAGGCTTGTGAACCACTTTGCGGAACACCTACGCTCAGTTCGCAACAAACAACTACACCCCCAGTCGCGAACCATTTCAACTCCCCTCCCACTCCTTGGACGACATGTCCATCCTGGGCCTCCTGCATTGCCATAATGACGCCACCCGAAAGCTGCAGGAACAGCATCTCATTTCGCTTGGGAACCCCGCAGCCCAAGAATATCCAGCTTCAAAATCTCTCCTCCCCCGACCACATCGCAAAACCAGCCCAGCTAGTCCCCGCCTCCCCAACCATTCCTCCCACCTCAACCCCAACCCCCGTCGCCTACCCACCAACCTCATCCCACCTCCTTGACCTGACCATCCTCCCTGGACTGACCTATCCCCTCCCTAACTCCCCACCTATATTCACCTTCATTGTCTCCAACCCCGCCTCTTTGACCTATCTATCTCCTCTCCACCTATCTTCTCCTTTATCCATTTTCTATCCCCCTCCCCATCTCTCCTTATTTATTTCAGAAGCCCCTTGCCCTCCCCCATTTCTGAAGAAGGGTCCCAACCCGAAACATCAGCTTTCCTGCTCCTCTGATGCTGCTTGGCCTACTGTGTTCATCCAGCGCTACGCTGTGTTATGTCTAACGTTCAAAGACTCCTTCTTTCCTCAGATCTCACCTGGGTAACCCTAAACAATCTCCTGTTTACTCATAAAAGTTATGTACATTGTTCCTACCCAAATGCACTTTGCATTTGTCAAAATTAGATTTCACCCTTCTTTGGTTTCCCAGCTGCAGAAATCCTTCTGCAAATTATTAACTGACAAGCCCACGGTTATTAGGTTCAGTGTGCAAGTTATTTGTAGAGTACAAACAACACAAGCTTAAGCACAGAACATTGCAGAAATCTACTCAACATTTCTATGTTCATGTTTTGCACTTTTTACTTCTATCCCTAAATCATTTTCATCCATTGCTAAGTTCTCTCCCAGATTGCCATGGCATCTTTTTTTAAAATTCATTCACGGGATGAGGACATCGCAGGCTCAGCCAGCATTTATTTCCCATCCCAATTGCCCAGAGTGGGGGTTATGAATAAACCACATCGCCGTGAGTCTAGAGTCACTTGTAGGCAGGTCAGGATGGCAGTTTTCTTGCCTAAAGGATATCAGTGAACCACATTGGTTTTTCCAACAATTGGCAATGGATTCACGTTTATCATTAGACTCTTAACTCCCGATACTTATTGAATTCAAATTCCACCATCTGCTGTGGTGGGATTCAAATCCAGGTCCTCGAAATATTACCTGGGTCACTGGATTAACAGTCAAAGAACAAGGAAAATTACAGCACAGGAACAGCCTGCACTAACATGCTGCCCGTCACACCTAAAATCCTCTGTCCTTCCGAGGACCATAATCCTCTATCCGCATTCTACTCATGTATTTGTCAAGATGCCCTTTAGAAGTTACTATCACACCTACTTCCACTACCTCCCCCCGAGTTCCTGACACCCAGCACCCTCTGTGTAAAAAAAACTTGCCTCGTACACCGCCTTTAAACACATGCCCCCAGTAACCACCCTGGGAAAAAAAAGCTTCTGACTGTCTACTCTGCCTATGCCCTTCATAATTCTGTTGACCTCTATCAGGTCGCCCCTCAAACATTTTCATTCCAATGGACACAACCCAAGCTTCTCCAACCTCTGCGCATAGCTAATGCCCTCCATACCAGGTAACATCCTGGTAAATCTTTTCTGTACCCTCTCCAAAGCCATTACATCCTTCTGGTAGTGTGGCGACCAGAATTGAACACAATATTCCAAATGTGGCTTAACTAAGGTTCTATAAAGCTGTAACATTAGTTGCTAATTTTTAAACTCAATGCCCTAGCCGACGAAGGCAAGTATGCCATACGCTTTGTTGACTACCATCTCCACTTGCGTTGCCACTTTCAGTGACCTGTGTATCTGTACACCCAGATCCCTCTGCCTATCAGTACTGTTAAGGGTTCTGCCATTTACTGTATCCAGAGATAATATATCGCTAGGCCGTTGCTTCCCCTCTAATTGAAGGTTTATCATGCAGAACTTTATCAAAGGCTTCAAAAATCTAAATAAATTATTTCATAAGTCCACCAGCTAACTTCTCTAATGTACACTCGACAGTTCTGAGCTATTCCTACGGTGGTTCCTCTACAGTGTGGCTCAATGACCAAACTTCAAAATGCTGCCCATTATCTGCACCCACCACTCCCAACAGGATGACACCACATCTATCATTAGATGCCGACAAGTAATTTAAACACCGAGGGAAAATACTTTTTATTTCATTCAACAAGGATTTTGTTCTAAATTCATTCATGGTATATGGACGGCAATGACTTGGCCAGGTTTGATTGCTCATTCCTAACTGTTGCCATCTTAAACCATTGCAGTGCAACTGAATGGCTTGCTGGGTTATTTCAGGCGGCAATTAACAGTTAGTCAATCAATTTGCTGCAAATTCAGAAATCACATGACACCAGATTACAGTCCAACAGATTTATTTGAAAACATGAGCTTTTGAAGTCTTAGATAACAAAGTGTGGAGCTGGATGAACACAGCAGGCCAAGCAGCATCTCAGGAGCACAAAAGTTGATGTTTCGGGCCGAGACCCTTCATCAGAGAGGGGGAATGGGGAGAGGGAACAGGAATAAATAGGGAGAGAGGGGGAGGCGGACCGAAGATGGAGGGAAAACAAGATAGGTGGAGAGGAGAGTATAGGTGAGGAGGTAGGGAGGGGTTAGGTCAGTCCAGGGAAGACGGATAGGTCAAGGAGGCGTGATGAGGTGTTAGGTAGGAAATGGAGGTGCGGCCTGAGGTTGGAGGAAGGGATGGGTGAGAGGAAGAACAGGTTAGGGAAGCAGAGACAGGCTGGGCTGGTTTTGGGATATAGTTGGGGGAGGGGACGAGCTGGGCTGGTTTTGGGATGTAGTGGGGGAAGGGGAGATTTTGAAGCTTGTGAAGTCCACAATGACACCATTGGGCGGCAGGGTCCCAAGCGGAATATGAGTTACTGTTCCTGCAACCTTCGGGTGGCATCATTATGGCACTGCAGGAGGCCCATGATGGACTTGCTGTCTGAGGAATGGGAGGGGGGGGGTTGAAATGGTTCACGATTGGGAGTGCAATTATTTATTGCGAACCGAGCGGAGGTGTTCCACAAAGCGGTCCCCAGGCCTCCGCTTGGTTTCCCCGATGTAGAGGTAGCCACACCGGGTACAATGGATACAATATATCACATTGGCAGATGTACAGGTGAACATCTGCTTGATATGTAAGGTCATCTTGGGGCCTGGGACGGGGGTGAGGGAGGTGGAGGGGAGTGTGGAGAGGACAAGGGAGTCGCGGAGAGAGTGGTCTCTCCAGAAGGCAAACAAGGGTGGGGATGGAAAAATAGCTTGGGTGGTGGGGTCGGATTGTAGATGGCGGAAGTGTCGGAGGATGATGCGTTGCGTGAGTGGCTGGTGGGGTGGTGTGTGAGAACGAGGGGGATCCTCGGGGGGGGGTTGCGGTGTGAGGGATGTGTTGCTGGCAATGCGGGAGACACGGTCAAGGGTGTTCTCGACCACTGCAGGTGGGAAAGTTGCGGTCCTTGAAGAACGTGGACATCTGGGATGTGCGGGAGTGGAATGCCTCATCCTGGGAGCAGATGCTGCGAAGGAATTAGGAATAGGGGATGGAATGTTTGCAGGAGGGTGGGTGGGAGGAGGTATATGGTTTTTGAGTCCTACTCTTTCTTCAGATGTTAGGGACAGGGGTAGTATCAGACACAGAAATTATAAGTAGAAGATCAAACCATTACACAACTGATGAAGATGTATTAAACAAACCTAGGATGCTGTTAAATCTTTCATAAGTTAAAAGGTTTTGATTGATTAATATGTATATGTAAATCCCCAAAATCCTTTTAAGTCCCCGTCCTGTGAGAATTAAAGATTTTAATTAAAAAGTGTGAAGAGGAGGTGACACTTTAGGTCAGATAGGTGTGAGCCTTGTTTAGAATCTGTTTGTGTTTTGGTTTGGAGTCAGACTCTCTCTCTCACACACGCACAGGCAACGCACACGTGAATGTACGGGGTGAAAATGTATTTGCAGATACATTCTGTTTTGTTCAAAAATCACAAAATTTATAGACAGTCAGTGGCGTTTCATGAATTCCTACTTCAGAAATAAAACCAGCCTGACTCCAAACCAAAACCACAAACAGGTTCTAAACAAGGCCTCATACCTAATAAGCGTGCCTGACCTAAAATGTCACCCTTTCTTAGCACTGATAAAGCCTTAGTTCTCACAGGACAGGGACTTGAACAGAACTTAGGGATTTATGTATGCATATTGATCAATTAAAACCTAACTGATTAAATATTTAACAGCATCTTCAGTTTTTTTAAATACACTCTCATCAGTGATCGAAATGTCAGCTTTTGTGCTCCTGAGATGCTGCTTGGCCTGCTGTGTTCATCCAGCCTCACATTTTATTATCTCATCAGTGATGTGATGCTTTGATCTTTTACTTATAAGTTTTGTGTCTGAAGGAGTAAGACTCCAAAAGCTTGTGTTTTCAAATAAACCTCCTGGGCTATAACCTGTGTGATTTCTGACTTTGTCCATGCTAGTCTGACACCAGCACCTCTACAGCCTGCTGCATGGAAGACCAGGTGAGGATGGCAGATTTTTCTTTCCCTAAAGAACACGAGTGAACCAACTGGTTGTTTAGGGCAATCAACTATGGTTTAGTGGTCACCATTAGTATAATAGCTTCTAAATCCAGATTTTATTGAATTCAAATTTCACCATTTGTGACGGTCAAACTCAGATCCATGTTCCCAGAGTATTAGGCTGGACCTCTGGATTTGTAATCCAGATTAGATTTATCACTGTCTCCCCAATAAGTAAGGAGAAGGCTATTCAAAGTGAAAATTATTACTACAGGAAGCGTTGAATATGTAGCTTAGATGTTTACAAAGGACACTGGATTAGTATATGAGGGAAAAGAACATGAAAAGGTTTTTTGAAAATAACATAATTTTCTCTGTTGAGAAAAAGGATCAGTCCAGAAAGGTCGGGTTGGATGTCATGTTTCTATGCTGTAGATTTTGTTACCTATAGTATTATGCAGACCATAATGCAAAGTGACTTTCTAAATGAAAGGTGGCTTCACGGGCAAAAACATTTCTTTGAGGCATACAATTCGCTACCCCAAAGTACAATGAATGCCAAGACACTGAAAGTCAATTAGTAACAGGTTGAAGAGAGTTATTTATGAAGAGTGGTCAGGAAAGTGGAGATGAGAGATAATGAGGTCAGCCATGAATATTGGTGCAGGGTCATGCGGCTGAATTGCCTAGTCCTGCTCCTCATTCTTAAGGTCATATGTTTTCATGCACCACAACTGAAGAAGTGAATTCCAGTTTCATAAATGTCCCACCGCTCGAGTGACTGAAAACTTCAACCTGAATGTAAGTGCAGTATCAAGTCTGCTGAGGATTATGCATGAGTTAATCAATAATTAACTTCCAAGTGATAATTAGTTAATGCACCAGGACATATAGTTCTTGGTTGGAGAGGCGTGAACTACAGCTCAGCAGTAACTCAGTAAATGTACAACCTCATACAAAACTAATTCAAGCAGACCAGAAAAATGCTAAAGATGATTTCTCTCTTCTCCCCGCTCCTCCTCCACCCCTACCCCACCATCCCCCTGAAAAACTGAATTAACCTGTCTTGCACAAGGCACCAGCTGAGATATTATAATTTTATTAGTGGCCGCTCCAGCAAAGTGCATATACAATTAAAATCAAATTTGCAAGTGTCCTTCAAGAGTACAGTTCACTAAATACGGTAGAAAATCCAGTGCCAAAGACAATCAGAAGTTTTGTATTCTGTGGATTGCACAGAATACAAGAGCAATGAAGGTATGCAGGACTTCAGTTACAGTCAATACTACTGTGTGCAACTTGGAGTAACTCATTATAGAAAGGAGAGAAACAGTAGAAAGTTATAGAACAGGTTCACAAGGACATTATTGAAAGTCGCAGAATCAAACAGTGAAAAAGTGGTGCTTTAATGCACCAGGTCTGCACCATCAAAAAACAAGTGTGGCAATAACATAAGGGAGATTTTGTTTTTATTCATTCATGGGATGACAGTGTCATTGGTGAGGTCAGCACTTAATGCCACCTCTAATTGCCCAAAGGGCATTTAAAAGCTGCAGGTTTGGAGGCACGTGTAGGCCAGACCAGATAAGCATGGCAATTTCTTTCCCTAAAGCTCTTTCAAGAACCAGATGGGCTATTGTGACAATCATTTGATTCATTAGACTTTTGATTGTAGTTTTTTTTTAAATTCAGTTCAAATTTCACCATCTGCCATGGTGGAATTTGAACCCAGGGCTCTGAATTAACACTGGTTAATACTGGTAGGCCATCACTTTCCCTCATTTTTCTCAGATTTCATTTCACAGAGCAGAAAAAAATTGAAGAATTTGTCAATATTAACAAAGGTTACGACGACATAGCTAATGTAAGATTGTTTTGTCAGTGAGAAGGTACATACTTAAGATAGTCACAAAAACTGTTAATAGAATCTCACTGCACTCATTGAAAGGGAATTGGATAATTATTTGTTTTAAAAAAAGAGACTGTGAACAAATTTTGGGGGAAGAAACAAGTATATTAGATTAGATAGTGGCTCACTGAATCAGAGCTGTACAGCATGGAAACAGAAGCTTCGGTCCAACTCGTCCATGCGGACCAGATATCCTAAATTAACCTGGTCCCATTTGCCACAATTTGGCCTATATACCTCTATTCATATACTCATCCAGATGCCTTGTAATGGTGTAATTGTACCAGCCTCCACCACTTCATCTAGCAGCTCATTCCATACTTACATCATGCTCTGCATGAAAAAGTTGTACCGTAGGTCACTTTTGAATCTTTATCTTGCATCTTAAACTTATGCCCTTTAGATTTGGAATCCCCCACCCCAGGGAAAAGACCTTGTCCTGCCAATTCATGCCCCTCATGATTTTATAAACCACTGTAAAGGTCAGCCCTTAGCCTCTGATGTGCTGGGGCTGTTTTCCCTGGAGCATTCAACCTGTCTTCATAGCTCAACCCTCCTACCCTGGCAACATCCTTGTAATTTTTTTCTGAGCCCTTACAAATTTCATGTCATCCTTCCTATAGCAGGAAGACAGGAATTGCATGCAGTATTCCAAAAGTGGGCAAACCAATGTCCTGTACAACTGCAACATGACCTCCCAACTCCTATGTCCAATACACTGACCAAAAAAGGCAACAATACCAAATGCCTTCTTCACTAACTTATCTACCTGGGACTCCACTTTCAAGGAACTATGAACCTGCACTCCATGGTCTCCTTGTTCAGCAACACTCCCTAAGACTTACCGTTAGGTGTGTAAGTCCTGCCCTGATTTGCCTTTCCAAAATGCAGCACTGCACACTTATCTAAATTAAATTCCACCTGCCACACGTAGAGAATAACATATAGTATTCATGGTGCAACGCTTTGCTGTGGTGTTACACTGGATGGCTCAATAAATAACCTCTAAACAACTTGTCAACCAAAACTAATTAGGCAACCAGTACTCATGGAACATGTCCCAGCAAGAATCAGCACCTCAAGAAGGGGGGGAAATCCTTTATTAATAAAATGGAATAAAAACAATAATTTGGCAAACCAGGAGCTGGAAGGGCCCACTGCACCCAGTCCTAAAAGTCAAAACTATCTTCTTTTTAACAATGAAAAGCACAATCTTGAGTAACGTGCTGATGTTACTTGCGCCCACTGTCCCCCTCTATGTGAGGCAGCTAACTCAAAACTCTGTTGATGGAGCTGAACTTGAGTGTTGCTAAAAGAAAAGAAACGTGCTGTTAAAATTGTTTGTCTTGCACAAATCAGGATAAATGCAACAGAACCAAATCTCAAAACAAAATAATTATACCGAATGAAAAAATGGCACTGATTGGTCGGCAAATGGAATCTGATTGGTCAAGACAATGCTTACGTTTAACTGAAAAGGGGCAATAACTAGACGCATCTCAATTGTAAAGAACAGAGCCGTGAGTGTGGTTCTATACAGTTTCTACCATGTGCAAGTGAGCCACATTGATTATTGGTGTAATTCTTTGAGCACTTGGGATTGTTGAGTAAGTGTTGTCCAATCACGAAATCACACCTAATGTTGGACTCTATCAGAGTTTTGCAAGCACAGGCTAATCAGGTACAGTCCGTACTCTGCTGTGAACAGCCAAAGGGACAGGTTTAAAATGGTTGATCAGTTGTTAGGACGCATTATGGCCTACTTACCAAGCATCACACTAGCACTGAAAATCATATACCACATTACGTATGTGAGAGGTTGGCATAAGATCTTTTTGGTTTGATGGCAGCATCATGCTGATGAAGAATACCATGTGATACAGCAGAATAGGAGTCTGAAATTGTTCACTTCATTTGTTGCTCAGATTTTAGAGGTTCTACTCCCTTTTAGAGTAATCTGAGGTAAGCCAAGAATAGAGCTTTTTAGCACCAAAATGACACTAAGACAATTGACGAGTTTGCAAGACATAGTTAGCAACAACCTGATCGGCATAGCTATTATCCAGCAAGATAGCTTTGAAGTGCCCTGTTTTGTTACCAAACTCGCACTGTGATCAAAAGATCTTTGACAATCTATTCTCACGTAAATTCTTGTTCCTTTTGAAATCTGATAATGTGTCTGTCTGATAAGTGCAAAACTAATAACTTCATTAGGGTAACAAAGTGTGGAGCTGGATGAACACAGCACGCCAAGCAGCATCTCAGGAGCACAAAAGCTGACGTTTCGGGCCTAGACCCTTCATCAGACAGCTGATGAAGGGTCTAGGCCCGAAACGTCGGCTTTTGTGCTCGTGAGATGCTGCTTGGCCTGCTGTGTTCATCCAGCCTCACATTTTATTATCTTGGATTCTCCAGCATCTGCAGTTCCCATTATCATAACTTCATTAGGGTGTCTCCTTTTCAACAATATTCAATCCAATCTTTCACTGGTCGTAGATCTTGTAGTCAGATCAAGCAGCAAACATTAGCTACCATATTTATTACTGACATTGTCCTGCCATGAACTGAACATTAGCTACAGGGAAATAAATTAAGGTGCAAAATAAAAGCGAGGCAAATCAACACGACAAAGAATATAGTGACTGGTAGTTTAATGTGCACAGCTATGTAACTACTGCTGCAATTCTTTTAATTAATAGAGACTGTGTAAACAAGTGAATTCATTGTTGAGCTGACAGATCCAACTAACTCAGAAACAAGCCCAATTAAACAGTAAATCAACCACTGAAAGTTCAAGAATAAAAGCAGAATATGGGACATCTACAAATGGAACTTCTTAATATTTTGGGCCTGTACTGAACAATGACTTGTATTTAAATAACACTTTTAAAACATGCCATGCTGCTTCAGAGGTTCTGTAAAACAAAATGCATCAAACCAAGTCATATGAGAAGATACGAAGGCTAACATTTTTTTCTTTATTCATTAAAACGATGGGGGCATCAATGCCTTGGAAACATTTATTGACCATGTGAGAGGGCAGTTAGGAGCCAACCATATTGCTGTGGGTCCAGTATTACATGTAGGCTAGACCAGGTAAGGATGGCAGTGTCCTTTCCTAAAGGACATTAGTGAACAAGTTGTGTTTTTCTGACAATTGACAATGGATTCATGGTCATCACTAGATTTTTAACACCAGATTTTTATTTTTAAAATTCAATTTCCACCATCTGCCATGGCAGAATTTGAACCCAGGTTCCCAGAATGTTATCTGGATTAATAGCCCAGCGATGATGCCAAAGCCTCCCCCAAATCTTGTCCAAATCGTGATCAGAGGTAAGTATTAAGGTGCGTTTTCAGGTAGAAAAAAAGAGGTAAAGTGAATTCTAGAGCTCAAGGTCCACAATGTTGATGGCAAGACAACTGATAGTTCACCATTCATTCACAGATGTGGACATTACAGGCAATCTATAACAGGCCTTGACAAGGGGGAGATAAGCTGCATTCTTGGCCTGCGACTGTCCACGGTGGTTAGGAACATACAGTGCTGTTCAAGAGGGAGTATGAAGCTTTTTTTACACACCAAGAGTGAATAAACCGCAACACAGTTCCAAGTCAGGCAGATTTGCGGTTTGATTGGGAACTTGAAGATGGTATCGGTGAAAATGAGAACTGCAGATGCTGGAGAATCCAAGATAACAAAGTGTGGAGCTGGATGATCACAGCAGGCCAAGCAGCATCTCAGGAGCACAAAAGCTGACGTTTCGGGCCTAGACCCTTGAAGATGGTAGTTAGCCCAAGTACCTTGTCCTTTTAGATGGTAGAAGTCATAGGGTTTAGTTTGGAAAATGCTGAAGGAGCTTTGTGAAACGCTAAAATGTATCTTGATACACATTGCTGCATCAGTGGTAAAGTCAGTGAACATTTAACATGGTGGATACTATAATTCAGGGGCAATAAGGGCGAATGGTGAGAGTTGAGACAGGCAGCAGAGTTTTGGATGACCCGAGTTTATGAGGGTACAAAATAGGAGTGTGCATGAATGGCGAGAGGGTTTCCATAGAACAACCGAGACAGGAACAGAAATGAACAATGATACAGATGTGGAAATTAATGGTCTTAGCGACAACATGCATAAGTATGTGGATACTAAGTTTTTCCTTCTTTTCAATCTTACGAAAATGTTTTCTTATTCTCATATTCTCGGGTACGCCAAATGACGTGCACATATTTAGCTTGTGTCTGAACTTGGCACATCCCTCTCTAAAGAACTGTTCCTGTATTTGCAGCATTCTTAGTTTACTATCTAGCCTGTGCAGAATTTCTTGCGTCTGGTACACAGAGTTGAGGCAAGCTACCATAGGTGAAGGACAAGAAAAAGGAGATGCAACCAACACTGTTACTAGAACTTCGGTAAAAGGATAAATTAATAATAGATACGTGGTATATGCACAATATATTCATTTCTCAAATACAAATTTTGAGTCTCAAACATGGAACACGTTTTAGAGATGAGATCAATGCCTGGATTGTATAGATGGCAGTGGTGAAGGGAACGATTGAAAGTATTCAAAAAGGAGCTTTAGATTTATTAGAATATTACACATTTTAGTCAAGTTCCAAAATAGAAATTGCTGTTCGATGCCGTTTGCTACAGCAGCAAGATTTTGAGTACTATAGGTACAACACAAAAGAATTATCAAATAATTTAACACTAGGTTTGTTGTTTGGAGCATGGTTCCACTTTGTGCAATGACAGGAACAGGTTGTGTCAGCTGTTTAGTTGAAAACGCTCTCCGTTCAGAGCATGTGGGCAGTAAACACAGACCCCCATTTGGCTCCTCAAGTTCACGCAGAAAATGTCACAGCATTGCTATAATGATCCCTACTTACACCAGTAACGGATACATCAGGCACCAGAACGAATGGCTTGACAGAACATGTACTTTATTTTGAAATTGGTTACTTTGGTGTTACTTGACTTATTCCCATGAGGCTACAGTTGTTCTTCAACATAACAAAGGGTTATTAGACAAAAGGATACAAAGTTGTCTATAGAACACATTTAGGAATATAGAATCACAGAATCCCTGCAGTGTGAAAAAAGGCCATTCACCCCATCGAGTCCAAACAGACCTTCTGAAGAACATCCCACCCTGTACCTGTAAGCCCACATTTACCATAGCTAATCTGCTTAAACTGCCTATCCTTGGATTGAGAGACGAAACTGCAGCAGCCGGTGGAAACTCACGTAGACAAGGGGAGAATCAAACTTCACACAGACATTCGCCCAAAGCTGGAATCGAACTGGGTCCCTAGCACTGTGAGACAACAGTGCTAACTACTGAGTCACCATGCCGCCCTCCTTAACACCAAATATTAAAACAAAGTTTCAAACTGTTTCCTAACACTATCCATTTCAGAAACTCAATTTCACAGAATTATCTCTTTTATCTCTGACTTTCAGATCTTTACTTAACCGGTGCTTTCCAGTTTCTTTCCTTTGGACCGCCGAGGCGGTTTTCTTTTAAGATTCCTTTCAGAGACTGAAGTCATGAATCTTTCACAATTCTGGTGGCCTAAACTTTCCCAATTCCAAAAACTTGAAGACTTCTATCCAAGTTCTCCTGGCTTGGAAACTTCAGATTAAAAACTGTTTTTGCTGCAATTCCTCTGATCTAATCTGAAAGATTTGGTTTCCCTATTAGAAGAAAACCATTTCCTTCTGAACTGAACTCCAAGTGCATCTAAACCAGAACACTGAGCTTTCTTTGGGATGTCTGAAAGTAATGCCTTCATGTGTTTATCTAACAAACTCAACAGCATAAACATTTTATCCATTAACACTACAGACTAGGCAACTGACTGAAGTTCCATTCCTTGCCATAAATGATGCATTTAGGACGCTGCCCAAATGATTTTCTGATCAAAAATTACAAGACTAACCAAAATAATTTGGCCAAAATTTTTGTTTTAAAATTTCAAATTCCAAAATGCGAATATATTCTATACATTTATCATACTACTTTAAGTCACAACCAAGTAACTCGGTGTCTTGAAAAGGATACCAGAAAAGTGTTATCTGTCTGGCTATTATCATATGATGTTTGTGGGTTTTGTTTTGCTGTATACAAACTGGCTGCCACATTTCCTATGTTAAAACACATCAAGAGTATTTTATTGGCTATGAAGAACTTCGGGACATCCTGAGATGACAGAAGGCTTTATATAAACGCCAATATTCCTAAAATTGTGATCTCAGTGGTTGGCAATACCAGGCAAGACAGTTACCAGAGTGAACCTTTCATTGATAGGCCATAAATTTTATTTTTGCAGTTTCGTTACTGTGGAGGTCAGTTCTGAATGTGTTCAGACAAGCCTGCCAATATTCTTTTAACATAAGATCATAAGCTTATTCGACAAAAGAAAAGAAACAAAACAAGTCTGTGTATGACAATTCAGAAAGATCTTATCATCAACAGCAAAAGGCAAGCGTCAACCCTGTTCTCAGCAATATCCTTTACATACAGTCAACTCTTGTGAAATAACATGTCCTCCTTCACTCTAATTTCTTACTGTACAGATAAGGTCACAAACAAGTCTTGTTTCCAACCTTCTGCACACATTTCATAGAAGCTTTATTTCACAGAATCCGTATGGTGTGGAAACAGGCCCTTCGGTCCAACAAGTCCACACTGACCCTCAGAGCATCCCACCTAGACCCATCCCCCTATAACCCCCTAAAGTAGAAATCCCTGAACACTACTGGCTATTTAGCACGGCTAATCCACCCTCATCTGCACATCTTTGGACTGTGGGAGGAAACCGGAGCACCCGGAGGAAACTCAAGCAGACACGGGGAGAACGTGCAAACTCCGCACAGACAGTCACCCGAAGGTGGAATCGAACCCGGGTCCCTGGCGCTGAGGCAGCAGTGCTTGCCACTGTGCTGTCCTGTTTCCACACCATCTCTGTCCTTTTCCACAACTTTTATTGAATTGTGATCGCTATCACTGAAATGCTCCCCCCACTGGCTACATCCACCACTCGCCTGACTTCACTTTCGAAACTCAGGGTCAGCACCTGCCCACTCTCTTGTTGGACATCCCAAATCCTGGCTTAAAACACTATGTGGATCCACTTTAGGAATCAGCGTGCCCTTCATACTCTGTCTATTCCAGTTCATACTCAGGAAGGTGAAGTGATCTACTGCTACAATTGTATAATGTTTACACTTCTCCAAGATCTGGGTTTTGATGGGTGCTGAGTTTTGGTGGACGTTCACAGAGTTGGGTGCTCGGTGGGTGGGTGTTCACAGTGATGGGTTTTGGTGGGTGGGTGTTCACAGAACTGAGCGATGGGTGGGTGGGTGCTCAGAGCGATGAGTGATGGGTGAGTGTAGATGTGATTCATTCTCCTTCTTCCCAAGATATGCAGACAGGCTAATTAATTGACTTTGACTACTTTGAGGCTGCTAAAACAGCAAATGTGCTAGTCTGGTTCTTTTCTTCTGAACTGAACCCGTTTCTGGCTTTTTTTTCTGTAGGTTATAAAAGCTCAACTTAGTAAATATCTCACCAGACAGCTTAACTAATCAGTTAAAGTCACACGATTTATAGGAAAGACCTGCTTTGACCAAATTCTTAAAAACGAGTGTCCAACCCATAAAGAAAAAAACATATCACCTTCATGAACTGAAAAGCTACTTATCTCTACTTTGGAAATCAAGTTCTCAAATCATGTACTATAGTCTTGATTCATACACTAACATTTCTGAATCAATTACCAATTTTTAAAACTCTTACTGTTAGCTACAAGGACATGTTCAGCAATATTCAGCACTTCCAACAGATGCGTATCAAAGTCATGGTGAATGTACACTGTAGATTTAATTAGTAAGGGGTGTGAAACTACAATTACAAGGAGAGGCTTGAAAAAGAAGGATCATTTTCACAGCAGCAGTCATAACTAAGATCAGATTTAACAGATTTTTAAAGTTATTAGAAAAGTTTCAGTACAGTGAACAGTCAAAGAGCCGGACCAGCTGAGGTGCTGTTTTACTTTCCCCTTCCAGGTGAATCCTGAGCTGATGAGCCAAAAAGGTGACACCAGAAACAAAGAGGGCAGCAACCATCACCTCAGATCAGGCTCACAAGGTGTTCACACCATGGGACAATGAGAACCTTCAAGTATCATGTTAAAATGGGTACAAGACAGCCGCAGACCTGCTAACAAAATGTTGAAGTAGGCGTTGGAAAGGCTGTCAAAGCATCTTCGGCTTTGTAAACAGAAACTGCAGAATACAGTACAAATGGCTAACCTTATAAAACACTGATGAAACTTTTGTTGGGTTGGCATGTTCAATTCCAGGAGCCACACATTAGAAAGGATGTCAAGATCACGCAGAAGCAATTTACTGGACTAAAATGAGAGTGTCTTACATCAGTTACATGGAGAGATTAGAAAGTTGGGGTTGTTCTCTTTCAAGCATAGCAGTTTAAGAATACGTTTGATGGAGGCATTCAAAATCATGTTTGGTTTTGAATGAGTGAGAAAAGGAGAACGTGTCGCAAATGACAGGAGGATTGGTAACCAGAGGGCAACATTTCCAGAAGATTGGAAAGTAAGTGTATCTGCAGGTTATTATCTAGAATGTGCTGTCTAAAGGGGTAGTAGGATGATTTAATAATAATATTTAAAATAAAACTGGATAAACACTTGAAGGAAATGTATAAAATAATGGGGAAAGAGCAGGTGAGTGGGACTAATTGGATAGCTTCAATAAAGAGCTAACGTAAGTATAATTTGAGTTGAGAAGTCTTCTGCAATATTCTAGAAAATCAACTTTTCCTTTCATACAGGTCCAATATTAAAGTATATTGACAAATACAGTTTCATCAATAATCTTGATAATATTCAAATTAACAGAATTTTCATTATTATCCGAGATTCAAGAAATCCCAAACGTATAGGTTATCACAGCAATATTTGCAAACATGAAAACCATGTTTTAGAAAAACAACTTGTGCAGTAAGAAAGTAAAAATGACTGCCCCAGAACCGAAATCTCATTTAATTTCTGCTTATGAGTGATGTGAGGGATCAGCATAGGTTATGGAAGTAGTATTACTTTTCATATTGAAGGTCCAAGTACAGAGTTACAATTTCTCTTTGATGTCTGATTTGCAGTAGCCATCTATTACATAGTATTTCACTTGCACAAAAATATCCTCCAATGTCAAAAGGCTGTAAATGGTTTTTCCACTGCAGCGCGCAGCTGCTGTTGGCTAAGCTGAACTATTTTGTCCAGCAAAAGAAAAACAATTTTCAAATATTGTCCACAATAAATAAAAATTGCTTTGGCATTGTACAGTAAAACAGGTATCAGAGGAGAGTTTCATACAGTAAGGTCAAACTATTACACCCAGCTTAAATCAGGACAGTTCTCAAACATCGAATGTACAAAAGGGATCAAAGAAGGAGTCAAATTATTTACACCCACACAGAAACAGACATTTAGAAAGAGATTCATCATCCAGGAAATGACTTGGAGAAGTTGATGAGCTTGACAAAAATGTCAAACACACAGAAACTGATATAACAGTTTTCCAAATGAATAGTACAGTCCTATAGATCAGAAAAGCCTCAACTAGGATTGTTAATTTGTACAGTGTTTTTCCCACTGCAATGAAACATCCACAGTTCATTTCAACCTCTTGGACGAGGGAAAGAAAATCATTCAGCATTCCCAATTTGGAGTGCTATCTCAGGAAGGAGTCTGGGCAAGAACAGCTCAAAGGCTTAGCTGCAATATTTTCTATCATCCGATAGTCTGCTGGACCCGTCTATCAAAGTGATCAATGCTCGACAAACACTCCGAGAAGGAACCAACCATTCTTGCCCCAGTCACCAACCCAAGAGAGGAGAGGAGTGATGGTGACAACAAATTTTACAGGCGTGAATTTGTTGGCTTACTGTCAGAATTTTACATATTATGTTACAGAATCAAGAGAACATTGGAATAATGAAATCTGAAGGCAACAAAGTCACAAACAAAGGTTTTACAACAGCTGAAGAGTTGAAGCAGAGATGTACGTGCCCCCCCCGATTTACAAATGTCGGACTTAGGAACACTCAGGCTTACGAAAGCAATCCCAACTTAGGTATAATTTTAAAGATCTGACATATGAATGTTTCCTCATGCTCATGAATGGCAATTTTATACTGTCCTGCATGTTGTTGCAACTTGCTTACAAATCAACTTGCAAAACCATAGAACATTGAACATAGAACAATACAGCGCAGAACAGGCCCTTCAGCCGTCGATGTTGTGCCAACCTATGAACTAATCTAAGCCCCTCCCCCTACAGTATCCCATCATTATCCATATGCTTATCCAAGAACAGAACCTCTTGCAACCCACTGACAAGCAATGCTGCGAAGTGGCATTATGCGGACTCAGCCTCAAAATGGGTAAGAGAACTTAGCGCTTAGATCCTGGTCAATTAGATCTTTGAAGATGCAGAAAATCCACCCGAGTTTCAGACCGTGGCCAGCCACGAAAGATGCAAATATTGATGAACTAACAACATTTGTGACAAGCACCAAAGCCCAATATTCCCAATAATCTGGTAAGCCCAACAGCAATACACAAATATACTACCAATGATATGAATGCGACACATGTTTCAGTATTCAGTCCCTGAACTAACAGCATGTAGTGTCATTGGAGTTTACCATCTACAAGATATACTGCGGCAACTCATCAAATCCTTCAACAGCACTTTTCAAACAATCAACATCTACCAACTAAGACATGGTCAGTCAATCTGCGAGAATACAATATCAGAGATATTACAGCAAAGTAGCAGATTATTTAATCCTTTTTTGTGAGCTATCCTTCAGTTGAGATGTTGTACTGTGGTGCTGACTATACACCTGGGTGCATGTAACCATCCCTTGACAATCCATTGGGGAGAATGAGGAGGAACAGGAGGAGGAGAGTTCTCCTCACTCCTAGTGAAGATCCATTTCATAACCAGCATTGCTTAAGACTTGATGGTCTGATCATTTAAGAACATTTTTTAAATCAACCTGTTCTTTATGGTGTACCACTGGAAGCAAGGGGAATCAATCCAGAGATAGGGACATGACCACTTCACTAATCATTAGGATTTTTGCAATGATTTTAAACTCTCATACAAATTCCTAAATCTTAATGCGATGGGATGGTGGAACAGTAGATAGCACTACTGTCTCACAATCAGGGAGTCGGGTTTGATTCCAGCCTTCGGCAACTGTCTATGTGGAGTTTGCACGTTCTCCCTGTTTCTGCGTGGGTTTCCGTCAGGCGCGCCAGCCTTCTCCCACAGTCCAAAGATGATCCATTATGTCATGTCCTTCTCCCTGTAACTCTGTACATGCTTTCTTTTCAAAAAAGTCTAACTTTATGCTGAAAGCCTTGTTTGAAAGTGCCTTCACCACACTATCACAAAGTACATTCCAAACTCCAAAGTGCTAAGCATGTGAGACAGTCTTTTCTCATATTACTGTCGCTACTTTTGCGAATTACTTGAAATCTGTACCCTCTAATTCTCAATCCTTTCAAGAGTTGAAACAATTCTTCTATCAGTTCTATATAGATTCTTTTTGATTTTAACTACCTTAATCAGATTTGCTTACTGCCTTTTCTCTTCCAAAAATCAAGTCCTAATTTTCCAATCTAACTTCATACTGAAAATTGCAAACCATTCTTGTATATTTCTACTGCACTCTCTCCAATGCCTTCATACTCTTCCTGAAGTCCAGTGCCTGGTAATGAATACAACACACCTGAAACGAAACTGATGTCATAAACTCCTTGCCTTTGAACTCTCTGACCATATTCAGAAAGCCGAGGATATCGTAAGCTTCATGGCCTCACCAACACCACCTACAAATTCCTTTCCAAGCCAATCAGCATCCTGACTCAAGACTGTATTATCATTGGTTCTCCATCACTGGGTCAAATTCCTGGGACACCCTTCATGAGGAATTTCATTACTCTTTTCACCCACACCATGGACTGTAGTAGTTCAAGAAAGTGCTTATCTTCTGGAGTACTTAAGAATGGACAATTAACACTGACACTGCCAGTGAAACAAGGATAGTAGACTGATTGAGAAAACTTCAAGGCTGACCCTTCAGAGCAGTACAGAAATGCTGATATATAGCTGGTGCCTTTCAGATGAGACATTAAATGGAGGCTCCATCTTCCTCACAAAGCAATTTGAGACACCCAGTGAAAGGCAATACATAATTGTGCAGTTCTATTTCAATTAAAGAAAATAGTAAAATAGTTCAGATTTGGTAGTACTGAGTTTCAACCCTGCCAAAGTAAGACACATCTTGTTGATCAGAGTCTTCTTGCTGACAAATCAATACTCTCCTCTGATATGGCGTAAACATAGTTTTCCTCTAAATTGGTAGTCTTGCAAACTCTCCTGATGAGTGAAAATGAAAAGCTTTGCCAAAGTGTCCTTTTTTCAGCAATATGACTACATTAATACTGCAAACTAAATCGTAAGTACAGGACAAAGGGATTCCCAGGAAATAGGGGAGATGGTGCCATAGTGGCAATGATAGTCAATCAGTAATCTAAAACCTGAGGCTGAGACTTTGGATTTGAACTCCATTATGGTAGACACAACATCTCTTGTGATTCTTCTTGCTAATGATGACTAAAGTAACCACCTTTGAATGTTGTAAAAGCCCATCTGGTTAACGAATGTGCTTTAGGGAAGGAAATTTGTCATCTTCACACAGTCTGGCTATTTGCAATTACTTCCAAAGGCTGTTTTCTATGCCCTCTCGGTAATAACTAATAATCCAGAGACCCAAGAGACGCTCTGGGAACAATGACCATTTCCCTTGGAGGTATTTGAACCAAGGCCGAATTAAATTTTAAAAATCTGGAATTGGAGATTAAAGTTGCCCATGAAACTATTGTCAATTGTCACAAAAATCTCTCTGATTCAATAATGCTCTTTAGGGAAGGAAACTGCCATCCTTACCTGATCCAGCCTACATGTGACTCCAGATCAAGCAATGTGGTTAAAAAGTTCTCAACTCTGTATTTTTTCCTGCACTCAACAGGAATCTGCTATTGATAAGCTTTGCACAAAGATGGAGCCATAATGAGAGGTACTATGCATAGAAAAACCCTTCTACAATTTTGTGCACTATCTTTGCTTTCTGACAAGCTACACTTGACGTTCAAGGTTAATTCACCTGCTGTCCCCTTGTCAAACATAAAAGCAATGCCTGGTTAGCAGAGATTAGAAAGTAATTGGATGCTGCAAAGAAGGGATTTTAAGAATAGCTTCATGTACCTATAATTATCTTGTGCTTACATCTTCACCACAGCAAAAAAAAATCAGGATATGCACGACACTTGATAAGTCAAAAGCTTTTCTCTTATATTGGATTTCATTGACAGCCAATGTCAGAAACAATCAGGAATCAAACAGAAGGATTTATTCACATTCTGGTAGAAAGAACTCAGCTTGGTCAGAAGTGAATAATCCCAAAAAGCTAAGGCACTGAACAGAGGAAAGCTGCAAAGATAAATCTAAAAAATAAACTCTGGCCGAAGGAAGTCTGAGGATGAAACATCAGCTTTCAACTTTGAATTAATCAAAAACAAAAGTTAAAAGTAAATGGTTATGATTGGGGAGGAACACTGAAAAACCGGGAGAGTAAAACATAGTAGCTCACAACATGTTTAGTCAACATGACTAAACATCACAAGCTGTAGGGCACTTCTGAGCAAGGCTCTACAGAAATGAAAATTCTTTCTTTCTGAAGAATTTGTCAGCCAACATACTGTCCATTGTGGAACCCACCAGTACAAATCATGACCAAAATCAAGTAGAAAGCATTCAGTCCAACAAAATTCATTTCTCTTTCTCTTCTGCCAGCCTGGGAGGAGGTAATTAATCTCAGGCAATCTGCATGTTTCAGAACTTGGAATTCATGCAAAAACATTCCTATCCTGATCACTGTACACAGTGAATGTCATGGAAAAAGTGCATGTAGTGAAACAAGATCAGACTAACTTATAACATATATGGCCCTGGTTCACTCATGACAGAACAACTTTCAGATATTTGAAGGCATAGTTTCTGTTCTGGGGCATTCAGCAATTAATGCACAAATCATACTGGCTTTCTGCAGTGAATTCACACTTTGGGTTAACAAACTCATATGCAGAACCACAAATCTAGAACCACAAACACAATCTTTCATGATCTAATTCAATCGGCTAGTGGTTGTGAATGGTTTACTAGCTTTGCTGGGGTACGCCAACCAGTTATACATACAAAGACATGTAACTGGTCCTTCAAGCCCCCGCCACCACTCAATGGCAGTTCTGAATTCCACATTCTGATCTAATTTCAATAACCTTTGATTAATCTAATGACCTACCGAACAACCAGCTTTGCACCTTGATCCCCTATCTCCACTGCTTTCTGAGGCAAAGTTTCAAAGTCAAATAACCTTCATAAAAAAAATTCCCACCTCTTTCCTGAAAAGGCAATCTCTAATTCTAAAACAGTTCTCCTCGTTCTACCCATGACATAAGATATCCTTTCTGTATCATTTTTGTCAAGACCATTCTGGATCTTATGTACTTCGATCACGTCACCCTTCTTTCTTCTAAATTCCAAGTGAAACAAGTCCAGCTTGTCCTCAAAAAGTAACCAACTCATCCAATCTCGTAAACCCCCTTTGAACCATCTCCAATGCATTGACATCCTTCCCCAATAAGGAGATAAAATTGGACACATTGTGAACAATGTGCCCTCACCAATGCCTTGTAAAAGTGATAACAAAGTGTGAAGCTGGATGAACACAGCAGGCCAAGCAGCATCTCAGGAGTACAAAAGCTGACGTTTCGGGCCTAGACCCTTCATCAGAGTGTTTTTGGACATCCTTACATTTATGTTTAATTCCTCTCATATTTAAGAACAGCAACCTATTAGTTTTCTCGATTAAATGTTATGCCTGTATACATTTTGTAAGTCATGCACAAGAATACATAAATTTCTCTGCAAATCTGATTTCTACAGTTTTCATTCTTTCTGCCATAGTAAACAACTTAACATTTTCCCACATTATAGTCAATTCACCATATTTTTCATCTCTTACTCAACATATCTATCTTGTTTTGCAGCTCTTCTTCTCAACGTACTTCTTTAGTAATTTAATTACACAACATACTTCTCTGCAAATGTAGCTACGATCCCTTTCCCTGAAAGGTGAGATTTCCCTGGCATAAAATCATGCTGACTCTTCCCAACCACCAAGTCGCTTTTTAAAGAAAGTGTGCAGCCATAATCTGTTCCCCATGACACACATGAATCTATCTACTCCATGGTTTCCAGTTTGCTGCCTCCCACCCTTCTTCAATATGGCGCTATATCGTATTTGGACAGGCTGTGACCTTTTTGTCCTGGAGCGTAGGAGGTTGAGAGGTGGCCTGACAGAAGTTTATAAAATAATGAGAGGTATAGAGTTGACGGTAGTCGTCTTTTCCCTAAGATGGGGAGTTTCAAGACTAAGAGGCACATTTTTAAGGTGAAAGGAGAGAGATTTAAAGAATAGAACGTAGAACATTACAGCACAAGACAGGCCCTTCGGCCCTCGATGTTGTGCCGACCTGTCATACCGATCTCAAGCCCAACTAACCTACTCTATTCCATGTACGTCCATATGCTTGTCCAATGACGACTTAAATGTACCTAAAGTTGGCAAATCTACGACCGTTGCGGGGAAAGCGTTCCATTCCCTTACTACTCTCTGAGTAAAGAAACTACCTCTGACATCTGTCCTATATCTTTCACCCCTCAATTTAAAGCTATGCCCCCTCGGGCTCGCCGTCACCATCCTAGGAAAAAGGCTCTCCCTATCCACCCTATCTAACCCTCTGATTATTTTATATGTTTCAATTAACTCACCTCTCAACCTTCTTCTCTCTAGTGAAAAACAGCCTCAAGTCCCTCAGCCTTTCCTCTTAAGACCTTCCCTCCATACCAGGCAACATCCTAGTAAATCTCCTCTGCACCCTTTCCAAAGCTTCCACATCCTTCTTATAATGCGGTGACCAGAACTGTACTCAATACTCCAAGTGCGGCCGCACCAGAGTTTTGTACAGCTTCATCATAACCTCTTGGTTCCGGAACGCGATCCCTCTATTAATAAAAGCTAAAACACTGTATGCCTTCTTAACAGCCCTGTCAACCTGGGTGGCAACTTTCAAGGATCTGTGTACATGGACACCGAGATCTCTCTGCTCATCTACACGACCAAGAATCTTACCATTAGCCCTGTACTTTGCATTCCAGTTACTCCTACCAAAGTGCATCACCTCACACTTGCCTGCATTAAACTCCATTTGCCACCTCTCAGCCCAGCTCTGCAGCTTATCTACGTCTCTCTTCAACCTACAGCATCCTTCATCACTATCCACAACTCCACCGTCGTCTGCAAATTTACTAACCCATCCTTCCTCCAGGTCATTTATAAAAATGACAAACAGCAGTGGACCCAACACCGACCCTTGCGGTACACCACTAGTAACTGGTCTCCAGGATGAACATTTCCCATCAACTACCACCCTCTGTCTTCTTTCAGCAAGCCAATTTCCAATCCAAATAGCTATAATCCCACAATTCCTTTCCTCCGCATTTTGTACAATAGCCTACTGTGGAGACCCTTAGCAACGCCTTGCTGAAATCCATATACACCACATCAACCGGTTTACTCTCATCTAACTGTTTGGTCATCTTCTCAAAGTACTCAATAAGATTTGTGAGGCACGACCTTCCCTTCACAAAACCGTGCTGACTATCCCTATTCATTTTATTCTTTTCTAGATGATTATAAATCCTATCCCTTCTAACCTTTTCCAACACTTTACCAACAACTGAGGTAAGGCTCACTGGTCTATAATTACCAGGGTTGTCTCTACTCCCCTTCGTAAACAGGAGAACCACATTTGCTATCCTCCAGTCATCTGGCACTATTCCTGTAGACAATGACGAGTTAAAGATCAATGCCAAAGGCTCGGCAATCTCCTCCCTGGCTTCCCAGAGGATCCTAGGATAAATCCCATCCGGCCCAGGGGGCTTATCTATCTTCACACTCTGTCGGATTTCTAATACCTCTTCCTTGTGAACCTCAATCCCACCTAGTCTAGTAGCCTGTATCTCAGTATTAGACGAGGTAATTATTTTTTAACATAGAAGGTGGCTCACGTGTGAAATGTACATCCTGGGGAAGTGGTGGATGTGGGTGCAATTATAATGTTTAAAAGGCATTTGGATGGATACATGAATAGGAAATGTTTGGAAGGATATGGGCAGGAGCAAGCAGGTGGGACTAGTTTAGTTTGGGATTATGTCCAGCATGGGCTGGTTGGGCCGAAGGGTCTGTTTCTATGCTATATGAGTCCAAGATTCTGAGGCTGTTAATTAATCTGCCACATTACACAATTTTAAACAGTTTTTCTAACAAAAAGAAATCACCACAAACAAAATAGTGCACAAAAGCATTTGCCATTATATGAAAATTGCGACAACTCAAAAGGCAAGCATTTAGGCCATTATATATCACCAGCTTTCCAAATAATCAACTCATCAGATGTCATTTGGCCTGACTTCTCCCCAAATCCTGCATATTCTGCCTCTTCAGATAATCATCCTGTCTCCTTAACATCTCGATTTTAAATTTGCCTCCACCACACGCTCAGGCAGTGTATTCCAGGCCTTAACAAATCTATGACTTGTTGCATTAAGCCATTTTAGCTCATCTCGTCTTTGCTTCTTTTTCTTTAAACTGGTTCCTTTAAATCTGTGCTACCTTATTCATAATTATTTCATGAGTGGAAACCTTTTCCCTATTTATTCTGTCCAGGGACCCTCATGATTTTGAATACCTCAATGGCTATGGAACAGGAGTAAGCTATCCAACCTGTCACGCTTTCTCCACCATTCAACATGATCAGAGCTGACAGAACACTTCAAATGCCACCACATTTCCTCTAACTGTTGTCGTCGTTAAACAAAACTGTTCCAACTTCTCCAGTCTATCTTCAACTGTTGTGCCTCATCCCTGTAACCATCTTGAATATCTTTTCGAAATCCATTCAAATGCCTTCATGTCCCTGCTGAAGTTCAGAACTAGTGCTTATACAATTTTCAACAGAACCTCCTCTCTGTATCTGATTGTACAGCATACACGCTGTATGTTTTATTAACAGTTGTCTCCATGAGTCCTGCCAATACAATGATTTATGCAATATACACTAACCGATGATGCATACTGAGTACATATGCGGTGAACTTTGTTCAGATATCAAATGTCAAAGTTAAGGAAGGGGCAATGAAGTACACTGCGAATACTCAAATACCCCTCCACCAAAGGCATAGCTAAGAATCAGAAGCAACCATTTAGCTTTTCAAGTTTCTTCCACTATTCAGTGAGATTGTGCCTGATCTCGTAACACCCAACTCCATGCCTTTACAACATGTCATTTAATACATTTTCATTAAACGAGAATGACAATGTCAGATTTAAAACTCTCAGTTGAACAAGCTTCAGTTGCCAGAGTCATTGTCATACAGCTGTACAGCAGAGAAACAGACCCTTCAATCCAAGACGTCCATGCTGACCAGATATCCTAAATTAATCTCGTCCCATTTGCCAGCATTTGGCCTGTATCCATCTAAACCTTTCTTATGCATGTACCCATCCAGATGCCTTTTAAGTGTTGTAATTGCACCAGCCTCCACCACTTCATCTGGCAGTTCATTCCATACCCCACCACCCTCACTTGTGAAAACGTTGCCCCTTGGATCCACTTTAAATATTTCCCCTCTCACCTTGAACCTGAAAAGACCATGCCTATTGGCCATGTCCATGTCATTTATGATTTTATAAACCTCTATAAAAGATCACCTCACAGACTCCAATTCCCCAAGAAAAAATAGCCCCAGCCTATCCAGCCTCTCCTTGCAGTTCAAACTTTCCAACCTGGCTACATCCTTGTAAATCTTTTCTGAACCCTTTCAAGTTTCACAACATCCTTCCTATAGCAGGGAGAATGGAATTGCATGCAGTATTCCGAAAGTGAACTAACCAATCTCCTGTGCAGCCACAAAACAACCTCCCAAGGCCTATACTCAATACACTAACCAATAAAGGCAACCATACCAAACACCTTCTTCACTTGAGGTTGGTTGGCTCGCCAAGCTTGTTTGTTGTTCCGCAGACGTTTCGTTACCATGCTAGGTAACATCCTCTGTGCAGCCACCGATGAAGCGTCAGTGTGTTTTCCCGCCTGGTTTTTAAACTCTGGGGTCCATTGCAATCGATTTCCTCACTTCCAGATTTCCTCCATAGTGGAGTGAAACCAGGAAGTGAGGCAATCCATCACAACGGATGCTTAAGGGGCCCTATTCTCTCCCTTCTTACTTTTTTGTCCTTAAGGCATGTGTAGAATCCCCTTGGATTCTCTTTAACCCTATTTGCCAAAGCTATCTCATGTCCCCGTTCTGTCCTCCCGATCGCCCTCTTAAGTATACTCCTACTGCCTTTGTACTCTTCTAGGGATTCACTTGTTGTCTATACTCTTGTTATCTCATTTGACTGGGCTCTTGTTATCACATTTTTTGAAGGTTTCACATTTTCCAGCCCTCCCTTCACCTGTGAATGTCCACCTCTAATAAACTTTGGAAATTCTTGCCTAATACCATCAAAATTGACCTTCCTCCAATTTGTAACTTTAACTTTTATTATTAACACCTCTATCCTTTTCCATACTATTTTAAAACTAACAGAATTATAGGCACTGACCCTAAAAGTGTTCACCCACTGACACCTCAGTCACCCGCCCTACTTGAGGTGCAAGAATCTCAAACTTCGACCACTCTTTCAAATGAGACAGCGAACAAAAATGTGACTGAAAGATCCTACAGTACAATTACAAAAAACAGCAAGGGAGTTATCGTTGGAGTCCTGACCAATACTTTATCCTTCAAACCAACATCACCCAAACAGATAAAGTGATTATTGTGATATTATTTGCACCAGCTTGTTGTTTGCAAACTGGCTGTCTAGTTTCCTGCATCACGATGGCAACTACACCTCAAAAGTGCATTACTGACTCTAAGTGAGAACGTAATTCAATCCACCCCGAGTTTTCTAAATTTCAAGGCATACACAAAAACTACATTTTTTAAAAAAGTCCTCCTAGCACAAAATAAAAGATAGTTGCATGCATTTTATGGTTTTAGTGACAATCAGTAATGGAGAAGGTAAAGGGAAAACCATGACTTTGCAGCACTGAGTGGTGAAGAACAGCCCAAGCCCTCCCCAACTGAGGCTCTGAGTCCAGGGGTTAAAGGTCACCCTACGGCCTACAAACTGAGGCTTCTCTGTCAAGCACGCAAATCGCGCTGTCGGGAGAGGTGACCACCTCCGGAGCCGTGTTGGCTTTGGGCTGGGGTGAAGCGCCGTCTGCACTAGTCTCGGAGCGCCGTGCACTGTCCAATACTCACGGAGGAGACGCATCCATAGCCCACGATGCGCCATCGTCTCCCTGCAAGCGGCGGTCACTCACCCAATGACAACCCACCAGGCCCCCGAGCCGACAGCTGCCCTTTCTGCCTGAACCCAAAACCGAGGCCAAATCTTCGCCAGTACACACGTCACACAGCAACCAATTTTACACACTCAATGTTCGATCTTCTTTTGATTCGAATTTAACGTTATTGGTGTGTTTCTTCCTTTTTTTACAAATTGGGCGATCGACGATGTTGCCTAAATAAGGTGGAGCGGGCTTCGCGTTCGACTGGGCTTCTGGGAGATGTAGTTCTCTCGTTGCTGGGTCAAGAGCCTTTCTGTACTTGTGTGTTAATGGCACAACAGGTCTGTCAACATCTGTAAAGAGTGGAGGAAATGAAATAAGTTGAACCTTGTGTATGAGGACAAACAGAAGTTGTTTTAAATGTTATCCTTCCCTCCCAATTTTCAATGCTCTTTGCAATCTGGGATGCTTAAGAGGAGACAATACAAGTTGCATAGAAGAAATTACAAAAACATTGCAACCAAACCTGAGACATCGTTTGTTTACAATGTATTGTGCAAATGCAGTGTGTTCCATTTACCAGCTCTGCCCCTAATCAATCCCCACGTGAGGTACTTGGTCCAGTAACAATGTTCTCTGGGGTCTGAAGGTTGCAAACCATGCCCAAAACTTTTATGTTTGCATTTGTTTAGCTTTTGAATGAGGTACAGCAACAAATATTGAAAATCATTGTGGATAAAAGTTTCTGCTAAATGTCCATTTTTCTATTTCAAAAATATGAATGAAAATAAGATTGGTGCTGGGACTACTGCTTTTTGTCATTTATATAAATGATTTGGATGTGAACATAGGAGGTATAGTTAGTAAGTTTTCAGATGATACCAAAATTGGAGGTGTAGTCAACAGCGAAGAAGGTCATCTCAGAGTTCAAAAGGACCTTGATCAGATGGGCCAATGGGCTGAGGAGTGGCAGATGAGGTTTAATTTAGATAAATGTGCACTGCTGCATTTTGGAAAGGTAAATCAGGGCAGGACTTATACACTTAATGGTAATGTCCTGGGGTGTGTTGCTGAACAATCCTTGAAAGTGGAGCCGCAGGTAAATAGAAGGCATTTGGTATGCTTGCCTGAAAACCAACTCTTCACCATTTTTCTGAAGAAGGATCCAGACCTGAAACATCCTGCTCCTCTGATGCTGCCTGGCCTGCTGTGTTCATCCAGCTCTACACCTTGTTATCTCAGATTCACTAGCATCGATAGTTCCTACTATTTCTCTCATAATAATTCTGTAATTCTGTTTATCATCCTGGGTAGGTTGTCATGTTGGCTAAGTTTGTACTGGCATCATGTCACTCTCAATAAGGTGGACAGCAAGAAAACTTGGAGAGTGGGTTAAACTTTTGCCAAATATATTGAGAAGGGAAGTCTTTCACAAGGCTGGAGTTTGCCGTGGATTATGTTTGGGATTTGTGTGAAGAGTCACAACCTGACAGGAGTGAAGGAATGCATTTCATAAATTCAAATGATCAAAACACAAGAACAGTGTGTATATTTACCTTGCTAACTCTGAAGGTACTGTTCACAAAAACCTATAATCCCAATAGCTCCACCTGCAGACATCCAATAAAATTGCACCACCAACCAGTTCTCAAGTCCCTTCACTGTCCAACACTATTTAGAAGGGTTTTCTGAAGAAGGGTCCAGACCCGAAACATCAGCTTTCCGGCTCCTCTGATGCTGCTTGGCCTGCTGTACACCTTGTTATCTCAAACTGACTGGACTGTGATCTCTTGTGATTACAAAGGTAACGAGGGACTGACAAAATCCTGCTCAACAAGAAACCCCTGCAGATTACGTTTGTGTTTTTCCATCTACCGTCAAAATTGTCCTTCCTCCGATTTAGAATTCTGACTTTTAGATCAGGTTCATCCTTTTCCAAAACTATTTTAAAACTAATAGAATTATGCCCCAAGTAGGTACATTCACATAGTGTTTGATAAAATTTTCTTGTACACACTTAATAAATTCCTCTCCATCTGATCCCTTAACACTAATTTTAATTTAAATTTTAATCTTAACTCAACATTCTTGTAGTGCACAACCCCACCTCCTCTACCCCTCCCCCCGCCCCCCCCATCATCTTTCATCCCCCTGGTAATCAAGAATCTATCTACCTCTGCCTTAGGAATATTTATGGGGAGCCAGTGAAAAAAAGGTGGGCCAAGAAACTTCCTTCCATTGTGTATCAATGTGTAATTCTGTGGTCAAGTTCCTAGGGAGTTGCAAAGACTTAGATTGACTTCCGAGTGAACTGCAGCTGTCGTTTCCTCATAAGACCAAGATGATAGGGTAAGGGGCGGGTCAATATGGACTCTATGGACAGAATGGCCTGTTTCCAGCCGTAGGGGTGCTATGAGTCTAAAAAGACACTCTCTCTCAACTCAAATGCTGGAATTCACTCATGGTCAAACGGAATCAGAGTTACAGAATCTCAACCGTTCTGCAAAACTAAGAATCATGAAGGCAACATCCATTATTGGTAACCTCCACTCCAATGACAGCAATGCTTAACTGTTCACTCATACATTTTTTAAAAATACTTTTATCTCACCACTTATTTCTGATCTGAGTGTTGTGTTACTTATTCTTCCCCTACAGAACGATTAATGAACTCACTCTTTGTTAACTCAAGAAAGCCTTCATGAATTGGCTCCTTTCAAATTATACATTGATTTGGGCCTGGGAGAAAGATATCCACAAAAGAAAGGGCCCTTTTCAAATTAATTTTGTTGCAACCAACCAACCAACCATAAGGATGATCAAGAAAGGGGGCTAGTTCATTCGTTTTACCCTTAAAACAGAAACATAGAAAATAAAAGCAGGAGTAGGCCATTCTGCCATTTGATTCAATTGTGGCTGATCATTCAACTCAGTCTCCTGTTCCTGCTTTTTCCCCCATATCTTCTGGTCTCGAACTTCTACTTGAAAGCACTCAATATTTTGGCCTCAACCACTTACAGCAACAATCATAGAGTCATACAGCACAGACCAGTCCAACTCCATCCACGCTGAGCAGATATCTTAAGCTGAACTAATCTTATTTGCTGTCGATCTGGAGATGGTAGATTTCCTTCCCTAGAAAGGAATTCATCAACCAGGTGGGGGATTTTCACAACCATTGGCAGCTGTCATTATTACTTTTGCTTTTGTAAAAAAAAAAGTAAAAATCTGGAATTAAAAATTGAAAGTTCTATCTATCAGAAGGTTAGAAGTGGGAATGTTCAGCATTATTCATTCCTCATCAGAAACTGAAGCGGTCCATGTCAAAAAGACAAGAGCCAGAGAACACACAGGCTCAGTTGCAAATGTGGCAATAACATTCATGCCCTATAAATGCCAGGCCATAACAATCTCAAATAAGAAAAATAAGCTAACCAGTACTGCTCCACTTTCATTGGGATTAGCATTGCTGAATTCCATACTCCAATTAACAACCTGGGTGTTACTGTTGACCTGAAACACAACTGGACTCACCACAAACTGTTCAGCTTCTCAACAGCAACGTTTTAAAAATTATTCATTCACAGGATGAAGGCATTGCTGGCTAAACCAGTATTTATTTCCCATCCCAGAGGGCAGTTGAAGAATCAACCATGTTGCTGTCGGTCTGGAGGCCAGATCAGGTAAGGATGGCCGCTTCCTTCCCTACAGCATTTTAGTAAACCAGGTTTATTTTTCCCTGACAAATGACAATGGATTCATGGTCATCGTTAGACTCTTAATTCATTGAATTCAAACTCCACCATCTAGCTTGGCAGGATTCAAACCTTTGAACCCCGGTCTCCAGGACATTACTCACAGTAATACCGCTATCACCTCTCCAAACAATGGGCTATAATTAAGGGTGGGTAATAAAATGCTAGCACAGTCAGTGACATCCACATTTCACAAGCAAATTTTTTTTAAAAAATCACTAACTATCACGATGGGAATTCAAGCCCATCTCCCTCGAACATTATTACTCGTACTGGTGCAGTAATGGACAAGTTACATCTGCAACAGGCAGATTGGCAACGACAAGATTACACCTGGAATGTTTCCTTCTTTAGGAGATTGCTCTGGGTATCTGGGAAATTTATATCAGCTGCCTCATTTCTCAACTATTATTTGTCACCTGAACTGTGGGGGTGGGGGTTGGTGATGGCCTAGTGGTATTGTCACTGAACTGTTAATCCAGAGACCCAGACTACGTTCTGAGGAACCTGGGTTCAAATCCTGCCACAGCAGATGGTGGATTTGAATTCAATACATATCTGGAATTAACAGTCTAATGATGACTGTGAATCCATTTTCAATTGCTGGAAAAGCCCATCTGGTTCACTAATGTCCTTTAGGGAAGCAAACTGCCATCCTTACCTGATCTGGCCTACATGTGACTCCAGACCCACAGCAATGTGGTTGACTCTGAACTACTCTCTGGGTAATTAGGGATGGGCAATAAGTGCAGACTAGCCAGCAACACCCTTATCCCACAAACAAATAAAGGAAAAACAGTAGTGTTGCAGACCAAAAGCTGCCTGCTCCTTTAAATGGGCACAACAGCCCTATTACCACAAGTAAAATATTTTAAAAATCCAAAGCCACTTCAACAGCTCCTGAAGAATGAGATGTGTGTAAGGCAATGGGAACAGGAGCTGCATGGCAGATTGCTCAGTAAGGCTTTTGAGTGCAAGTATGTGAGGGGGTACAGTGGATCATGTCAGTAGGGAAAGGAGTTCAGGGAAACATTTAAGCATTCCTTGCAGGAAGGAGGCTTAGTGGGGTCATGGCTATGAAAGGAGTAGGAGGGGGGTCAGTTTTAAAGTTAGCCAGGCATTTGAGGTTTTAATCCTGTGGTCCAAACCCTCTGATCTCTGACTGAAACCCAGAGTTCAGGACTTTTGCGGATGATTTCAAACGTTGGGTTATTGCCTAATGAACTTCAAAGAGAGCCCAACGAGCGTTGTTCAGAGCAAGTTCATTCTCCTCTCTGACACTATCTATCTGGAGAGAGAAAAGATATGGGCCACTTATCAGGACAGCATGTAAGAAAGGAACGCACCCGTTTGTCGCTCATTGTCACGGAGGACTGAAGGAATATTACCCCAATCAGAGCAGTGAAAGGACCAACACTTACTCCAATCACCCTACCCCTTTTCATCTCCCCTCCCCTGTCTCCAGGTAGGGGTACAACTGGCAAAGCCAATAATTAATGTCCAACTCAGCATTCTTGCTAAGATGATAACATGACTTTACCCGGTGCTTAGAAGTACTCCCAACAATGGAATTCCCAGATGTTCATATTAGATTCGTAACACAAATAAATGACCATAAGAAATAGGAGTACATGTAGGCCATTCTGCCCATCAAACATGCTCTGCCATTCAATTAGATCTCCTTATGATTCAAATTCCACATTGCCATCTAACTCCAATGAGGCTCGATACCTCTGCTCAACTGGAACTGATTTACCTCGATCTTAAAAAGTATTCAATGAGGAGGCAAAGAACAAAACAAGTTCAAATCTCACCATATAATTTTAAAAACTTTTTAAACATTCTAGAAATAAAGAAGCTGGCAACATAAAAAGGGTCGCACTTTTTATTTGATTATAAACAATATATTCATTTATCCAGTTAAAAGTGTTGCACCAAAATAAAACAAACATGCAAAATGCAACAAAAAAGTAAAATTCTAAGATAATGTATGTGCATTTTTAAGAAAAGTGATTTGTTTTGCTGAACCTGGTTAAAAGTGGAACCTTGGAGAAAACACCAACCATAAAATAGTTCTAGGTCTAGTGTTGCAACATAACGTTTAACACAGAGCACTAAGATGATTGGTGCTTTAAGGCAATCACATGACCAAACAGCTTGATTGATCTCAGGGACAATAATATAAACCACATGGACATCTGAAATGGCAAACCAATCCAACGGCCAGCAAACGCTGGTGCAAATATATCAGCTGTCAAGTGTGCACCTTGGCTTTTACGGGACTGGAATACAGATTTTCGAACAGCACTGTGGGTGGACGTACTTCACATGCACTCCAGTGATTCATGGCAGCAACTCACCATCATCTTCTCAAGGGTAATTACGATGGGTAATAAATGCTAGCCATGCCAACAATGCTCACATCCAGTGGAAAAAGACAAAAACAAAAATTCATGGGACCAGGAGGAACTAAGGTTTTCTCCCTACCATCAGAATCTTTCTCTTACATAAAGAAAACAGGTTAACTTCCCATCCTCAAGACTATTATGTAGAGGGGATGACATTCAGAATGATCCAGAAAGTCAAGGAGTTCACCAAGGAGAGACGACCACAAGAAAACTCAAGTAGTCTAGTTCCATATTACTATCGCATCTCCCCAAACCACACACGATCCCCTTCCTATTCCACTCAATAATCTTGAACTGTGGGCAGAGTTTGAAATAGGTCCCTAAAAGTGCACAGTCCCATACACAGTTCACAGCACTCCACATACAGTTAATGTCTCATCCAATTATTCCATAATGATATTGTCAAAAGCAAGGAGAGAACCCATTCTGACTCTGGGCTTTGCAGTCAAGCAGTCAATGGGCTGGTTACTTCAAGGAGAGCTGCCAGGAATCGGTGTAATGCCCAAACCACACAATTCTTGACCCTTAGGACATAATAACTCAGTGCAAGGCAGATATTATTCATTTCGTGAGCAAAGATTTGGCCCATGCCCAGTTTCTTTAATATAACAGAACAAATGTTTCTGTTTAAAAAAAAAGTGTTCATAAGGTATTTGGCAGGACAGTTGATTTAAGGCAAGGTGATCTTTAAAAGTACAAGAAACCCCAGCTCCTCTCACTCTTCGTCACTGTGAGTCTCTGTTTCGGAAACAGACAGATCCATCTTCCAAGCCAAAATACACTCTTTCTGCCATGCCAATGAATAATCCCGTCTCTACCACTCCTGCAGAGGGACAGAGCATTTAAAAGTTAGAAGCATTTCACAGACATTTTAGGAGCTTTAGCTCTTTCCTCTTAAAGATGTTCGGGGTTACAGACCAGCATTTGTCATCTATCCCTTTGAGAAGTGACGAGCCACCTTCCTGAACTGCTGCCATCCAGGCACAGTTGTAAGACCCACAGTTTGGGAGGAAATTCCAGGATTTTGATACTGGGACAGTGAAGGAGATCTTGAAGGTAATGGACGTTCCAATGTGTCTTCTATCCTCTCTCATCTCTTGAAGGGAATGAGAAATCTCCCAACACTGTGCCAATAACCAGTGCCTTGTCCAAAGGTAGTCTAGACAATGCAAGAATTTATCTAGGTTTTAGTATCAACAACCAGCTAAACCACCTGGACAACATCCCAACCAAATCCGCCCACCTTCCTACTCTACACTGGATTCAGTAACCGTGAGGTTATCAGATTTCCATAAAATTGGGCAGGTTCGCTATTACGAAAGGAAATCTGCTGTCTTTATACAATCTGGTGGCTCCAGTCCCACACCGATGTCGATCCTTAACTGTCCTTTGAAATGGTCTGGACAGACACTCAATTGCATCAACTCAAAGGGGCAAGAATCAGGGTGACACTCAAATCCTGAGAATGAAAGGAAAATTGATACAAGTGTATTAAAAAACACAGCTTTGTGAATCTGAATTAATTCAGATCAACCAGGTCAAACAGAGGTGACAATCTTTTAGAACATGCAACTAATTTGGAGATAGTAACATAGAGGTAAAGTTATTAGAGTAGTAATCTAGAAGCCAGGGCCAGAAGCAAGTTCAAATACTTCCACGACAGCTTGGGCAGGGCGTGGGGGAATTAAAATTCAGTAAAGAAAGAAATCTATAATAAGTCTCAGTAACAAAATGACTCAATTCAAGAGAATTTGTGAATAAATTCTCTCCAGAGAATGAAATCAGCCTCCCTTACCCCAGACCAATAGTAAGGTGGTTGACTCTTAACAGGCCCAGCCAGCCAATCAGCTCACAGAAGCTTCAGGAATGAGTGACAAACGTTGACCTCACACCCCAAGAATGAAAGAAAGAAAACATCAGTAACTGCTACGAACTAGATTTAACTCTATGGCACAGAAATGGGCACAGGCGCCCACTTAGATGGAGAAAGAATGCACACGCAAAATAAAGCCAGCAAAAGCTTATACGTGAAACAGAAGTGGAAGAGGTGGCCAGCATACTAAAAGGAAGAACAGAATATGCACACAAAAGACTGAGAAGGAAAGGGCCGGTTTACACTAATCCTCTAATTCCAGACCAACCTTATGCCTAAAAGAGTCAGAATCCTCCAAATACATGAGAGGCCAGAGTACGTACTATTAGAAATACAATATTACCTACACTTGTCTCACTTTCCAGCCCTAGGCCCATTGCCTTGAATGTTATGACATATCAAATACTCATTCAAGTGTTTGTTAAAAGTTGTGAGGTTTCCTGCCCTGACTACCCTCTCAGACAGGGCATTCCAGACCACCACTTTCTGGGAAAAAAATATTTCCCAACAGTACCCTCTAATCATCCTACCTTACAATATAAAATTATGAACCCTTGTTACTGACCTTACAACTAAGGGGAACAGCTGCTCTCTATTCACCCCGTCCATGATCCTCATAATCTGAAATCAGGTTCCCCCTCAACCTTGACAATAAAATGTGAGGCTGGATGAACACAGCAGGCCCAGCAGCATCTCAGGAGCACAAAAGCTGACGTTTCAGGCCTAGACCCTTCATCAGAGAGGGGGATGGGGAGAGGGAACTGGAATAAATAGGGAGAGAGGGGGAGGCGGACCGAAGATGGAGAGTAAAGAAGATAGGTGGAGAGAGAGTTGCAATGGGAGAGAGATTCCCTGAGGTTGGTCCGGAGGGAGGAGGGTAACTTCTTCAGGTTAGGCATCCCTGGAAGAGGCTTCGCAGTGAGGTTAAAATAGTATCAGAGATAATGGGAACTGCAGATGCTGAAGAATTCCAAGATAAAGCCTCTCTGAGATGCTCCATCCCAGGCAACACCCCTCCCCAAGGGTCATCACATCTTTCCTATAGTGTGTTGGCTTCTGGTCACCATCACTCCAACTGTGGCTTAACCAAGGTTCTGGGCAACTCCAATAAGAACCTCCCTGCTCCTGTAATCTTTGCCACAACTGATCAAGGCAAGCATCCAATTTGTCTTAACTACATTATTAACCTGTCCTGCCTACTTCCAGGATCCGTGGACAGGACAAACACCTCAAGATTCCTTTGAGCTTTCTAGTGTCCTGCCACATGAATCCTCTCTTGCTTTGTTCTGTCTTCCAAAGTGCATCACCTCACATCAGTCAGGGTTAAATCCCAACTACCACTGACCCAACCAGTTTACATCTTGCTGTAACCAAAGACCTTCCCTCCTCACCAGCTAATTTGTGTCATCTGCAAACTTATCATCTCTCCCACTTTCTCATCTAGAGATATTTATGACTATCTCAAACAACACAGGGACCCAGCACTGACACCTGTGGTGTGAAAACAGCTACAGTTTTTCCTGTTTCTGTACATCTATCAACTGTTACTAGCACGCAGCTTACACACACTAGCAAAACTTACTGTGACATCTGAAGGTAACTGCAAATTACTAGCCCATTAACACATTTAGAATTTAAGCAATTTCCTTACCTGGAATCATTTTAATGCTGACATTCACCTTTCTCCAATCAGAGACGCTACTAAACTTCCAATCCAGAATGAAATTCCCATTATCCGTCACCACTGGTCCCTAGGATTAATCAAAATGTTGAAAGGGCTCAATTCTCTCTCAACTCTCTCAATTCCTGGACATTGAAAACCTAAAAGAACATACTTAAGATCCCTGGGTGCCATTTGTCATTTCACTCGACATTAAACAAGGCACAGGTGAGAATACCACCCAATAGGAGCCTAAAAATAAGTTCAAATCCCAACCGAGCTTTGAGTCTAAGCTGTCATACCAGTGCAGGGCTGGGATCGTGGCAGTCTGTATGAGATTTTAAAAATCAAGGCCCAATATCCATATTATACAGCAATAAAAGATCTTATTTCAGGAAGTAGCAGGTTCTACACCACTGACCAACTGATTTGCTTAGGTTTATACCAGTTTAAAAAGTTTAAAAGTTAAAAGCATTTAAAAGGCATCTGGATGAATACATGAGTAGGCCTCACATTAATTAAGGTAAAATGGTGGTGTAGTTGTCAATCATTGAATTAGCAATCCAGAAACAAATGTCGATCGGGGTGGCTCAGTGGTTAGCACTGCAGCCTCACAGCGCCAGGGACCCGGGTTCGATTCCACCCTCGGGTGACTGTCTGTGCGCAGTTTGCACATTGTCCCCGTGTTTGCACGGGTTTCCTCCGGGTGCTGCAGCTTCCTCCAACAGTCCAAAGATGCGCAGCTTAGGTGCATTAGCCACTCTCCCTGCCCCTCGTGATTTTATAAACCTCCAGGGTTGGAGCTATAGGGAGAGGCTGCAAAGGCTGGGGCTATTTTACCTGGAGCGTCAGAGGCTGAGGGGTGACCTTATACGGCTGAATGGCCTTACTTCCACTCCTATGTCTTATTGTCTTATAGAGGTTTCGAAAGTCATGAGGGGCATGGATAGGGTAAATAGGCAAGGTCTTTTCCCTGAGGTGGGAAGTCCAAAACTAGAGAGCATAGGTTTAAGGTGACAGGGGAAAGATTTAAAAGGGACCTAAAGACAACTTTTACACAGAGGATGGTGCCTGTAGAGAATGAGCTGCCAGAGGAAGTGGGCCAGGCTGGTACGATTACAGCATTTAAAAGGCATCTGGATGAATATATGAACAGGAAAGGTTTAGAGGGATATGGGCCAAATGCTGGAGAAAGGGACTAGATTTATACAGGATATCTGGTCAGCATGGATGAGTTGTCCCAAAGAGTCCATTTTCTGAGTTGTGTATCTCTACGACTCTAGATGTTGTAACTGTACTAGCCTCCACCACGTCCTCTGGCAGTTCATTCCATACACGCACCACCCTCTGTGTGAAATAGTTGCCCTTCGGTTCCTTTTAAAACTCTCCCCTCTCATCTCAAGGCTATTCCCTCTAGTTTGGGACTCCTCTACTCTGGGGAAAAGACCTCGACTATTCACCCAAATCCATGCCCCTCATGTCTTTATAAGCTAAGGGCCGATGAAAAGAAAAATAAGTAGAGATAAAGTTTACATTTAAACAGGATCTCTTTAAAGGGAAAGCTCCAAACACCAACATAATAAAGTGTGAAGCTGGATGAACACAGCAGGCCAAGCAACATCTCAGGAGCACAAAAGCTGACGTTTTGGGCCTAGACCCTTCAGAGAGGGGGATGGGGTGAGGGTTCTGGAATAAATAGGGAGAGAGGGGGAGGCGGACCGAAGATGGACAGAAAAGAAGATAGGTGGAGAGGAGAGTATAGGTGGGGAGGTGGGGAGGGGATAGGTCAGTCCAGGGAAGACGGACAGGTCAAGGAGGTGGGATGAGGCTAGTAGATAGGAGATGGAGGTGCAGCTTGGGGTGGGAGGAAGGGATGGGTGAGAGGAAGAACAGGTTAGGGAGGCAGAGACAGGTTGGACTGTTTTGGGATGCAGTGAGTGGAGGGGAAGAGCTGGGCTGGTTTTGGGATGCGGTGGGGGAAGGGGAGATTTTGAAGCTGGTGAAGTCCACATTGATACCATTGGGCTGCAGGGTTCCCAAGCGGAATATGAATTGCTGTTCCTGCATCCTTCGGGTGGCATCATTGTGGCACTGCAGGAGGCCCATGATGAACATGTCATCTTAAGAATGGGAGGTGGAGTGGAAATGGTTTGCGACTGGGAGGTGCAGTTGTTCAGTGCGAACCGAGCGAAGGTGTTCTGCAAAGCGGTCCCCAAGCCTCCGCTTGGTTTCCCCAATGTAGAGGAAGGCACACCGGGTACAGTGGATGCAGTATACCACATTGGCAGATGTGCAGATGAACGTCTGCTTAATATGGAAAGTCATCTTGAGGCCTGGGATAGGGGTGAGGGACGTGGTGTGGGAGCAAGTGTAGCATTTCCTGCGGTTGCAGGGGAAGGTGCCAGGTGTGGTGGGGTTGGAGGGCAGTGTGGAGCGAACAAGGGAGTCACGGAGAGAGTAGTCTCTCTGGAAAGCAGGAAAGGGTGGGGATGGAAAAATGTCTTGGGTGGTGGGGTCGGATTGTAGATGGCGGAAGTGTTGGAAGATGATGCGTTGTATCCGGAGGTTGGTGAGGTGGTGTGTGAGAACGAGGGGGATCCTCTTTGGGCGGTTGTGGCGGGGGCAGGGTGTGAGGGAAGTGTTGCGGGAAATGCGGGAGACGCGGTCAAGGGCGTTCTCGACCACTGTGGGGGGAAAGTTGTGGTCCTTGAAGAACTTGGACATCTGGGATGTGCGGGAGTGGAATGCCTCATCGTGGGAGCAGATGCGGTGGAGGCGGAGGAATTGGGAATAGGGGATGGAATTTTTGCAGGAGGGTGGGTGGGAGGAGGTGTATTCTAGGTAGCTGTGGGAGTCGGTGGGCTTGAAATGGACATCAGTTACAAGCTGGTTGCCTGAGATGGAGACTGAGAGGTCTCTCCCCACTTCCCCAACTATACTCTCCTCTCCACCTATCTTCTTTTCTCTCCATCTTCGGTCCGCCTCCCCCTCTCTCCCTATTTATTCCAGAACCCTCACCCCATCCCCCACTCTGATGAAGGGTCTAGGCCCGAAACATCAGCTTTTGTGCTCCTAAGATGCTGCTTGGCCTGCTGTGTTCATCCAACTTCACACTTTGTTATCTTGGATTCTCCAGCATCTGCAGTTCCCATTATTCCAAACACCAACATGCCTGCTTTGATCGAGAAAAGTATTTTTGATTTGAACATGGATGAGTGGTCCAGCTAAATTCTTTACTTACAGCTTTATTGACAGCCATTCGTAATTTTGCTTCCCCACCAAATTTGGCAGCAATCGCCTTGGCAACTGGCACATAAGCCATCGGGATGACTTCAATCGGAACGCCTTTTTTCCATTTTTCACCGAGACTTTTTGAATCTTTTCTGAAAAATAAAATAGAATTCAAAAGACTACACGGCACAAACAAAAACAGGAAACTGCAGGAGTTTACAACACTACTGAGCAGAAAGGCCTTCAGCTGAACCCAGAAAAAAAGACTTTCAACCACTGGAGGATTGCATCAAATACACATCATTTACGAAGACACTTACTCTTATTGAACATAGAACAAACAGTACAGGCCAGGCCCTCTGGCCCATGGTGTTGTACCAACACATGATCCTATCAAGATCAATCTACCTTTCATGCCCTACATTTTACCATCCTCCAAGTGCCTATCCAAGAGTCGCTTACATGTCCCTAACGAATCTGACTCCACTACCACTGCCGGCAGCGCATTCCACACACCGACCACTCTATGTAAAGCGCCTACCTCTGACATCTCCCCTATACCTTCCTCCAATCACCTTAAAATTATGCCCCCTCGTAATAGTCATTTCCGCCCTGGGAAAAAGACTCTTGGCTATCCACTCTATCTATGCCTCTCATCATCTTATACACCTCTATCAAGTCACTGCTCATCCTTCTTCGCTCCAATGAAAACTGCCCTAGCTCCCTCAACCTTTCCTTATAAGACCTACCCTCCAGTCCAGGCAGCATCCTGGTAAATCTCCTCTGCGCCCTCACATATGGTACAAACAAAAGGCGCTAACAACCCAGTGAACCACTCACCTGTAATCTGCAACTACAACGAACTTCTTGGCACAGCCAGCAACAATCTTCTCCTGAGTCAAGCATCCTCTGTTGGAAAAGGGCAGGGGTGGAAACAGTGTTAGATTCAGAACCCTCACCCTCCTATCAGTCCTGACTAGAAACTTCCCAATGGGCTGAATAGCCTCCTTCTGCACAGCAACACTTCGGCAACTCTGTGGATGCAGGAGGAAGATTGTTTGGCCAATCAAGCTAAGTTTTTTGCCTCAAAGCTCTGGTCATGCGCGGAGAATTCCTACCTTGCAACATGTTTGCTGTAACCCCGTCCCAAACAAAGCCGAGGTTGGGGGGTTTTGGGAGGGGGGGGGGGGGGTGCGGTTGTGAACGTTGACCCTGGAGCAATAACACATTATCACATCATTCCCTCAGTGAAAAAATAACTAGGGAAGTCACAGTAAGGAGAGTAAGACTAACGTGGTATTCTTCAGCATTATCTGTTTAACAATATGGAGGCATTCAGCAGCAGAACCCCTCAGAAGTCACTGGAAGGGGACAGGCTCCACAACCTGTCCTTGCTCCAAGGAACATCCTGCACTTTTTGATAAATGCAAGTCCTTTCCATATCTAATATTCAAACAGCAAAGTACTCACCCTCCACCTTTGATTAAGTTAAGGTCACAGTCCACCTCATCTGCACCATCAATAGCAACATCGAGCTAACCGAGTCATAGCAAAAGAAAATAAAAACATATGAGTCCAGTTAACGTACAGCAACACAGCTGTCCATGCAGATTGCTTAGCATATTATACAAGGCACTTTTGTTTTAAACTATAAGATGAAGGAACAGAACTAGACCATCCAGCCTGAGTCTGCTCCACCACGCAACAAAATAATAGATGACTGGATAATCCTCAATCCCATCTTCCAGTCTTATCCTCATAACTTCAGATTCCCTTACTGATTAAAAACATGTCTATATCAGCCTTGAACATACTGAACAACCCAGCCTTGATAACCCTCTGTGGTAAAGAATTCCACTGAGTCACTACCTTTGAGAAACAATTCCTTATCTGGCTTAAACATCCAACCCTTATTCTGAGATTGTGTCGTCTGATCCTAGACTCTTCTTGAAGGGGAAAACAACCTCTCAGCATATACCCGGTTAAGTCCCTAAGAATCCTATATGATGGAATAAGGTCTCTCATTTCCTTAAACTCTAAGTACAATCCCAATCTACTCAACATATCGTCATAAGAAAATCCCTCCACACCCAGAATCAACTTAGTGAACCTCTCTGGACTACCTCCAATAGAAGCATATCTTTCCCAAGATAACGGGACAAAACTATTCACAATATCGAAACTATCGCAAATAATATTCAGCTCTTCTATTCTTCCTGCCAAAGTGCATAACCTCAGATTTCCCCACATTTTATTCTATCTGCCAAGTTTTTGCCCACTCACTCTCTCAACATGCAAACTCTCATCCCCGCTGCTCCCCTTCCCACCTATGTGTGTCAACCTTAACATTTTAAAACAGTTCATGCTTCAGCTCCTTGTCAAAATCCAAAGGTTCACCCCAACCACCCCCGCCTCCTTTGCTAAGATGGGAATGAGCTGCATTCTTGAACTGCTACAATACTTCGGTTAGGTACACCTACAATGGGGTTAGGATCGAGTCCCTGGACTTCGACACTGTGACATGAAAGGTATTCTAAAGCAATTAGAATGTTACCATTTACTGTAAGGAGAGTCAAATACAAAAGTAGTGGGTTATCCTACGGAATAGTGAGCCTACATCTGACCTACTGGTCACCTTGCTGACAAAAATTATAAATACAGTGGAAACTGTTCGGAGAAAACTCTCAGAATGAAAGGTTATAAATGAGTGGGTTGTCGAATGAGGCAAGGTGGGACCAGCTATACTTGTATCCTCTGAAGATCAGAGAACTAAGAGGTGATGACTGAAATATACAAAATCCCAGAAACACTTGACATGTGGAGAGAACGTATCTCCCCTTGATTGGGAGAATCGAGGATGAGAGGTCACAGTTTGAAAATATTCAGCCGCCTATCTAAAATGCAGAGATATCGAAATTTCTTCTCAGTGTTATAAATCTTCAGAGCTTTCTTCCTGAAAAAGGTGGTGGGAGCAGAGACATTGAATATTTCTAATGCTGAGGTAGATGGGATTCTTGTCACACAAGGAGTTGAGAAATTATCAGGTGTAGACAAGAATGTGAACGAGGTTGTAATCAAATCTGCCGTGATCTCATTGAATGGCAGAGGAGGCTCGAGGGGGCAAAATACCTTGATTCTTTATTCACATGTTTGTAAAAACAATAGTTATGTATTTTGAAGTCAAGCTAGCTTGCAATACAGAGTGAAGTTTGGGACTGATTGTGTTCCAACGTAGCTGCTGACTTTGTCCCTGTAGGTGGCAGAGTTTTCAGGTCTAGAAGACACTGTGGAAGTAGCTTAATATGGTGGAGGGAGTGAATGATGGGTGAAGAGTGGACAATTTTATTCAAAATTTAAGAGCGTAGAGCACTGCTGTGTAACACAGTTTTGCCCGATTTACACTCCTGTTGCATAACGTACAAACAAACATTCTGCTTCCTGTGTTCACTGTTCACATGACATATAAACCATCAGCAGCTCTGGCAGCATCTGAAGAGAGAAACAGAGACAGTTACTCAGTCAGAAGTGATGAGCACTTTCAAAAGGGGAAATATTAACTGTTTCTTTCTCCGCAGATGCTTGCTGACTGCTGTGCTTTTCCAGCATGATGTTTTTCATGTCAGATTTCCAGCAGCCACAACATTTCAGTCACATATGGAAATTCTATTAGTTTTGCTGGCCCTCTGACAACCCCCCTCCTGAAAGAAGCAGCACAACAAAAGACAGAAAAAGGTGCCCTACCTCAGGGTGCCTGTCCAGGTCACTGAGAGTCAACTGATGCTGTAAGATTAGTTGACGAGCCTGAAGGAGGAGAACAAAGACAGATACGCAATTAGACACATCACTGCTCTGCCATTCGCACATTCTGATCAATTTATCTGATCTAACAACATCTTTTCTCTCCCAGCACTCTACACTCCACCGATACCATTCCCCCCGCCCCCACCCACCCTTTCCCACAACTACAGCATAAATGCTGCCCCCACCAAAACTTCACATCAGGTCCAATGGCCAGTCTTTAGAATCAAAACATTAGTTTTTTCTTTCTCCATGAATGCTCCCTGACGTGCCATGATCACCAGCATTTGTTACTTCTAGTGCAGGAGCTACTAAAGATTGAGTACAAAGGGCTGCAGTCCTACTGTGAGCAAGCTGACCATCAGTGCACTTGCATGGAAAGTTCACCAACAGTCAAACAATTCACACAAATTTCATACAAAAAAAAGGTATCTTCTCAGAGGTTCAATAGTTATTTCAATCAGCCTGCTGTGAGAGACCTCACAAAGGTGGGATTTGAACCAGGACTCAGAGTTAAGGACAACGACACAACAAGGCTCTTTTTGGAGAGTCATAGAGATATACAGCATGGAAACAGGCCTTTCTGTCCAAGTCATCCATGCTGACCAGGTATCCTCAGTTAACCTTGTCCCATTTGCCAGATTTGGCCCATATCCCTCTAAACCCTTCCGATTCATATACCCATACAGAGGTCTTTTAAATGTTATAATTGTACAATTCTTCTGGCAGTCCATCCTACAGACGCGCCACCTTCTGCGTGAAAACGTTGTCCCTTAGATTCCTCCTAAATCTTTCCTGTCTCACTTTAAACGCATGTCTGCTAGTTTTGGAATCCCCTACCCTGGAAAAAGACCTTGTCTATTAACCGTATCCATGTCCCTCATGGTTTTATAAATCTCGAATAAGGTCACTCAACCTCTGATGCTGCAGGGAATCTAGCATCAGCAAAATTACAACTTTCTTGCAGTAATCACAAGCATTACCAGAAACATTTTGAACCAGTTGTAGAAAATAACTAGAGTATACGGCATCCGTTGTGGCTTCCTCTACATTGGGGAAACCAATCGGAGGCTTGGGGACTGCTCTGCAGAACATCTAAGCTCAGTTCACGATAGACAACTGCACCGCCAGTCGTGAACCATTTTAACTCCCCCTCCCATTCCTTAGATGACATGTCCGTCCTGGGCCTCCTGCAGTGCCATAATGATGCCACCCGTAGGTTGCAGGAACAGCAACACATATTCCGCTTGGGAACCCTGCAGCCTAATGGCATCAATGTGAACTTCACAAGCTTCATAATCTTCCCTCCCCGCCACTGCATCCCAAAACCAGCCCAGCTCGTCCCCACCTCCCTAACCTGTTCTTCCTCTCACCTATCCCCTCCTCCCACCTCAAGCCGCACCTCCATTTCCTACCTACAAACCTCATCCCACCCCCATGACCTGTTCGTCCTCCCTGGACTGACCTCTCCCCTCCCTACCTCCCCACCTGTAAACTCCTCTCCACCTATCTTCTCCTCTACCCATCTTCGGTCCGCCTCCCCCTCTCTCCCTATTTATTTCAAAATCCTCTCCCCATCCCCCTTTTCTGATGAAGGGTCTAGGCCCAAAACGTCAGCTTTTGTGGTCCTAAGATGCTGCTTGGCCTGCTGTGTCCATCCAGCTCCACACTTTGTAATCTCGGATTCGCCAGCATCTGCAGTTCCCATCATCCCAGAGATAAACAGCCCACTTGGCTTTAAACTCCTATTGCATTCAAAACATGCTCTGGTCGAACAGTTAGAACTGGCCCCAATGCCTAAGTGTGGGGGAGAGGGGGAGGGAGGAGGGGGGGGAGCATGAGAGATTGAGCGCGAGAGAGATCAATGGCTCATTACTATCAAGTGACTTGCAGAAAGGGCATGTTTACAGACAGGAGAGGGTTAAAAAAAATTCAGATTGTGAAAGAGAGTGTTCACCCTTGCACAGTCAGACGCTCATTGCCCAGGTCTGCCACGAACAGAGTTCAGGTTAAGAACGGAAGCCAGCTGGGAAATAACGGCCACCCAATTCTCATTCAGTTCCCTAGTTTACAGTCAAAATTAAAGGAATGATAGGTGGTGAGCACCTAAAAAAAATTGCAAATGCTAACTTTAGGTAAAAATGAGGTATTCTACCATCAGGGGAATGACACTCAGCTACTTCCATACTGATTTGCATTGTACAAAAGTGGTGTTGAAAGACTTGCCTTAAAATAACTCCTAACCATGTACCCCAAAACATGACTCAATCCTTCACAGGATTACTTAGAACATCAAAACAGTACAGCACAGTAACAGGCGCTTCAGCCATCCACAATGCTACTCCAAACTAACTCCATCTGCCTTCACATGGTCCGCTCCCTTCTATTCTCTGCCTCTTCATACCTGCTTTTACCAACTTTCCTAGCACACATTCCAGGAACCCACCACTGTGTGAAAACTTACCTTGCACACGTCTTTTAAAAACTTTCCCCATCTCTCTCTCTCTTAAACCTATGCCTGCTAGTATTTCACATTTCCACTCTGGGAAAGAGACTCCAACACTCCACCCTATCCATGCCTCAAAATGTTACTGCTGTCAGGTCACCCCTTCAGCCTCTTACAGCTAATAGACTCCATCCCAGGCAACATCCTGGAAAACCTCATCTGCAGCCTCTCCAAAACTTCCACATCCTTCATATAGTGTGGCAACCAGAACCGTACGAAGTACTCCAAATGTGACCTGATCAAAGCCTGATACAGTTTCAACATGACTTGTCAACTTCTGTACTCATTGCCCTGACCAATGAAGGTAAACATGCCATACACCGTCTTTACCACCTTATCCACTAGTGTTGCGACTTTTAGGGATTATGGACTTGGGCCTCCAATCCTGCTGTAGATCAGACCTAACAGCCCTGCTATCTCTTGTATACTTCCCTCTTGCACTTAATCTCCCAAAATGCATCACCTCACACTTGTCTAGATTAAATACCATTTACCATTTCTCTATCCAACTTTCCAGCTGATCTAAATCCTGCTGCATTCTTTGATATCCTTTCTCACTATCCACTGTGTCATCTGCAAAACTTACTATTCAGACCAACATTTTCATCCATATCATTTACATATACTACACTTTTTTTTAAAACAGAACATGACTGGTCCAGATCTCCAGTCAGAAAACATCCTTCCACAACTACCCTCTGTCTTCTATGGCCAAGCCAATTTTGTATCCAACTTAACAACTCACTGTGGGTTCCATTGCAATTTGATCTTCTGAACCAGCCTTCCATGAGGAACCTTGTCAAATAATTTAGCGAAGTCCACGTAGACAACATTCAGCACTTTACACTCAATCATTTTGTGTTTTTTGAGGAAGTGACAATCAGATTTGAGAGACGGACCACCCCTGCATAAAGCCATGCCAACTATCCCTTATAAGTCTATTCTTCTCAAAATAAGAAAATCCCATCCCTAAGAATCTTCTTCAGTAATTTCCCTACCACTGGTGGAAGGCTCACTGGCCTGTAATTCCCTGCATTAACCTTGTTGATCTTCTTAAACAAAGAAACAACATCAGCTCTCATTCTCTGGGATGTTGCTAATGACCACCAGGTATGCAAAGACTCCATTTTGCCTGTGGTGCAATCTCACAATAGCACTGATATGACTTTTTTTCGAAATTGATTTACAGGATGTGTGTGTCACTGGCCGCACAAAAGGGCAATTAATAGTAAACCACATCGCTGTTTGTCTGGGGTCACATATAGGCCAGATCAGGGAAGGACAGCAGCTTCCTTGCTTAGTGAATCATTTGGAACTTTTCCTGACAATTAATGATGGTTTCACAGTCATCATTAGACACTTTAGTTCCAGATTTTTATTGAATTAAAATTCCACCATCACCATGAAGCTTTTGAACCCAGGCCCCAGAACATTACCTGGGCCTCTGGATTAACAATCTAACAATAACAGCATGAGGAGATCACCTCCCCAGGCAAATGAATGACTAATTAGTCTAGTATAAGGTGAGGAGCTGGATGAACACAGCAGGCCAAGCAGCATCATAGGAGCACAAAAGCTGACGTTTCGGGCCTGGACCCTTCATCTGAAACACGGGAGGGGGAAAAAGGGTTGTGAAATAAGTAGGGAGAGAGGGGGAGGCAGATTGAAGATGGGGTAGAGAAGATAGGTGGAGAGGAGACAGACAAGTTAGAGGCGGGGATGGAGCCAGTAAAGGTGGGGGTAGGTGGGGAAGAGATTGGTCAGACCAGGGAGGACGGACAGGTCAAGGGGGCAGGATGAGGTTAGTAGGAAGGAAATGGGGGTGCGGCTTGTGGTGGGAGGAAGGGATAGGAGAGGAAGAACAGGTTCAGGAGGTGGGGACGTGCTGGGCTGGTTTTGGGATTCAGTAGGGGGAGGGGAGATTTTCAAGCTTGTAAAATCCACATTGATGCCATTGGGCTGCAGGATTCCCAAGCGGAATAGGAGTTGCTGTTCCTGCAACCTTTGGGTGGCATCGTTGTGGCACTGCAGGAGGCCCAGGATGGACATGGCATCTGTGGAATGGGAGGGGGATTTGGAATGGTTCGCGAGTGAGAGGCGCAGCTGTTTATTGCAAACTGAGCGGAGGTGTTCTGCAAAGTGGTCCCCAAGCCTCCGCTTGGTATTTGGTGGTGGCCAACTGTCAACTTGGATCTAAGTCCATTGTTGAAGCACAACACAGGACACTTTCCTTGTGGACAGAATTTATTGACTTCTCATATAATTCATTCTCTCAAAATGTCATTTTAGTCAAATATATCCATGTTCATGTTTTTTGGGGTAAGGGGGTGGGGCATGGTGTAATGTAGTGGTACTGTCAACGGGCCAGCAATCCAAAGGATCAGGCAAATGCTGTCAGAAATATAGATTCAATCCCACCATGGCAGATGGAGAAACTGAAGTCAACAAAAACTGGAATAAGAAGTCAATTTACATTAAAAAAAACATCTGGTTCACTAATGTCCTTTGGGGAATTAAATCTGTCATCCTCACCTGGTCTGGTCTACAAGTGACTCCAGGCCCACAGCAATGTAGTTGACTCTTATCCGTTCTCTGACGAGTCACTCAGTTCAAGCAGCAATAAAAGATGGACAACAATTACTGGCCTTACCAGCGACACCCACAGTCCTCATGTTTAGCTCTTTTGTTCACAGGTGGACCGAGGTTGAAATAAGGTCCGGAGCCAAGTGGTTCTGGCAGAACACAAACTGAGCATCAGTGAGCGAGTTATTCCTCAGCAAGTGAATGTTACAGTGCTGTCGATAATCCCGTCAGCATTATCGCAACACCATTCAGCCTTCTGCATATTGCTGTTTGCAGATAGCCAGCAGTGCCACTTCCTTTCTCTTTCAAGTCTTTCACTCTTCAAGTGCTTATCCATTTCCTTCTGTAAGCCATTAATAAATCTGCCTCCATTAGACTCTCAGAAAGTACATTCCAGGACTTAACTTGATGCGTATCAAATGTTTCTCCCCCATTGTGTTCCTTTGTCATTCACTAAAAATCAGTGTCCTGTGTATCGCCACCATTCTGCTAAGCAGAACAGTCCCTCATTATGTATTCTTTTATTAGTTCTCATGATAAACACTTCTACCACATCTTCTCTCAACCTTCTCTTCTCTTGGGAAGACAGCTCTAACTTTTCAATGTATTCATGCAACTGGAGTTCCTCATCCCTGGAGTTTTTTGTATAACCTTAGAATGTACTCTCTCCATCACATTTACACGCTTCCAAACGCTGCCGGAATGGGTGCAGCCTTCAATTTGGACAACCAATGTTTTACAAAGATTAAACTATAACTTCTTTGCTTTTGCAGTCTTACTTACGAGGCATAGGATTCCATTTGTTTTGAGTCACTTATTCCAACTGACTTGATATATGCATGATTTGATTTGACTTATGGTAGTCACATGTACCCACGTACAGTTAAAAGCTTTCTTTTGCTAGCAGTACAGGCAGATCATAGCAAACATGGACATACAGATCATAGGGTGCTCGACAGAGTGTGGCATTATAGGTCACACTGAACAGGAGGTGCACAAAGCAAGATCAGCATTGTTGAATGGACCCCTCTGACTCCAAACAATCTAATAACAGCAGGGAAGAAGCTGTTCTTGAACCTGCTGGTGCGTGCATTGAAGCTTCTGTATCTTCTGCCTGATAGAAGAGGTAGAAAGCGAGCATTATCGGGGTGGGAGGGGGCTTTGACAATGTTGTCAGCCTTCCGATGGCAGCGAGAAGTGTAAATGGAGTCCATGGATGGGAAGTTGGCTTCTTTGATGGTCTGGTTTGAGTACATATAACCACAGATCCTGCTATGCCTGCATCCCTTCAAGAATTGTACCGTTTACTTTATATCGCACCTCCTCGTTCATCCTGCTAAAACGTATAATTTCACAAATCTCAACATGTTAGACAAAGTTATTGGGGTTAGATGGAAACATGGAATTCAAAACAAACTGGTCAACTGTGATCTTAATGAATGACAGAGCAGATTTGAGGCTGCACGGCTGGAGGTTCATCTTTTGGATGCAATGTCAAACTAAGATCCTCTCCTCATAATTTCAAAAGAGATGAAAGGGCAGGAGAATTCATTGTCTTGCCCAATATATACCCATCAAGCAATATCATGAAATTAAAAACCTGTTAGAAAAAGAGCAATGCGATGCCCTGTTTTATGGACACATGTACAGTTGTGAATGGAACAGTCAAACAGTGACTGTGCTTCAAGGGTAAGTCACTGACCATAAAGTGTGTGGAGATGGCCGGTAGTCACGAAGAGCACTGAAACAAGTTCACCTTTATCGTCAGGCAATTGCAGGAACTTTCAGTTTGAGTTTCAAATGTCACCAGAGGAACTAGTCTGAATGTTTGTGCTCTAGAATGTTAATTTCAGTCTCACCTGGAATGAGGTAGGTACACAGACTATTTTCAGATTTTCATCCTGAACCCGTTTAGCTGCAGAGAATTGAAACAAGTTTTTTTAAAATAGGAAAGGCTACCAGAAATACCATTGTGTTCTCTTCTTATAAAAGAGGGACCAAGATATAGACATAATGGAACGATAGGATTTATCAAATACACACACACACACACACCATAAGTCAACCTTACACTAATTATTCTTTAAAATGTTGAACACTTCAATTGTATTGCACAAATATCTGCTGTAAGAAAGAGGTTGTTAAACTTGAAAGGTTTCTGAAAAGATTTACAAGGATATTGCCAGGGTTGGAGGGTTTGAGCAATAGGGAGAGGCTGAATAGGCTGGGGCTATTTTTCCTGGAGAATTGGAGGCTGAGAGGTGACCTTATAGAGGTTTATAAAATCATGAGTGGCATGGATAAGGGAAATAGTCAGGTCTTTTTCCCCCCAAGGTAGGGGAGTCCAAAACTTAGGTTTGAGATGATAGAGCTAAGATTTAAAAAGGACATAAAGGGACAACTTTTTCACGGTGTTGTCCATTTACAGAATGAGTTGCCAAGGGAACTGGGAGGCTGGTACACTTACAGTTAAAAAGAGAGCTGGATGGGTATACGGATAGGAGGGGTTTAGAAGGATATAGACCAAATGCTGACAAATGGGACTAAATGAATTTGGGATGCCTGGTGACAGTGATGAGTTGGACCAAAGGGTCTGTTTCCATGCTTACAGCTCTGCCAGGAAGCTGTAATAGGCGAGTGGTTGCTTTTCGGACTGCAGGAAGGTATATTTTCAAGTTGTACTGGAGGGTCTGCTTTTTGTCATATAAGTCACGCAGAGCAAAATTTCAATATCAGATGACAATATAAAACTTGAAAGTACACAACAGCAGACCGGGCTGAAGGGAATTGGCAAAGATAATGGGAAGTGCAGATGCTGGAGAATCCGAGATAACAAGGTGTGGAGCTGGATGAACACAGCAGGCCAGGCAGCATCTCAGGAGCAGGAAGGCTGATGTTTCAAGCCGAGACCCTTCATCAGAAAAAAAAAATCCATTTCTGATGAAGGGTCCAGGCCCAAAACGAAACGCTTTCCTGCTCGGCCTGCTGTGTTCATCCAGTTCTACACCTTGTTATCTCTACAAAGGGAACTGGCAAATTAGATTAAGGGGTAGGTCAATCAAAATGCGTGGTAGGCATACAAGGGGAAATTTCACTAGACACAATAAACACATTCCAAACGAGAAAGAAAATTTCCAAGAAGAGGATCCACAATCCACAATTAACTGAAAAAAAAGCTGAAAATTGCAAAATTAATAGAATGTTATAATTTATTGCGAGGGAAACTGTAGACAAAAGTAAGGAGGTTATTCTTTGTGCAGGGCATTGGCAAAATCACATCTGGAGTAATATGCACGGTTTAGTCTACTACGTGAGGAAAGATGAAGGCGTGTTGGAGGCAGTCCACAAGACATTATCTGGGATAGTTGTGAATTGTGGAATTCCCTGCCCAGTGAAGCAGTTGAGGCTGCCTCACTGAATGTTCTTAAGGCAAAGATAGATAGATTCTTGAACAGTAAAGGGAATTAATGGCATGGTTAGAGGGTCGGTAAGTGCAGCTGAGTCCACGAAAAGATCAGCGTGATCTTATTGAATGGCAGAACAGGCTTAATGGGCCAGAGGGCCTCATCCTGCTCCTATTTCATACGTTCTTATGGCCCCTTGTCTTAGGAGGAAACGTTGCAGAGGTTAGGCTTGTGTCTGCTGGAGTTTAGGAATGAAACAGGCCACTCGATTGGAACACAAGATCATGAGGTGTCTCGGCAGGATAGACGTCAGGATGGCACCACCTCTTATGGACGAATCTAGAACGAGGTGTCACTGTTTAAAAATCAGGACAAGGTCAGACATCACACAGGTTATAGTCCAACAGGTTAGCGCTGCTCCTTCGAAGGAGCAGTTCACCGAAAGTTTATGATTTCAATTAAATCTGTCAGACTATAACCCGGTATTATGGGAGTTCTGACCTTGTCCACCCCATTCCAACACCAGCACCTCCACACAAGCACCAGGCATGCCCTCTGTAAGGCAGAGGAGGAAAAGACTTTTCTCTCAGAGCGTTGAGTATCGTTGGAACACACATCCTCAAAAGATGATGGCACAAAAGTCCTCGAACATTTCTGAAGGCATTGTCGGACACATTGTTTACAAAGGAAGGTGAAAGATTATCAAGGGTAGGCCAAAATGTGGAGTAAGCAAATCAGCCCTGACCTTATTGAATGGCAGAGCAGGCTTGAGAGACAGAGGCCTCCTCCTGTTCTGAACCATTTGTCTGTACACACTGAGGAGAATACTAAAATTTCAGAAGGCCTAGGAGTATAGCAGTGGCTTGGTAGATTAAATATACAATAAAGAAGTGTGAAGAAGGAAGAATTGAGAGGGGCAATGAAAAATAAAGAATGTAGTTCCAAAGGAGTTACAGGAGCAGAGAAGCCCACACAAACAATAAAGGTTGCAAGATAGGCTGAGAATTCCATCAGTGAAGCACATGGGATCCTAGGGGACATAAAGTAGACAAGTGCAGAAGATTTGAGAATGCTGTATAAAATGCTGGCTCAGCCTCAAGGAAGGCATTGTGCCAGTTCCAGACTCCAAACTTCACGGCAGATTTTGAAGGCATTTCAGAGGGTGCAGAAATGACTTGAGAGGATAGCTACAGTGATGAAAAACTTTAGCCATCCAGGCCACCTAAAGTAGCTGGGGCTGTTGCTTTCAGGGAAGAGAAGATTTGACAGGAGTGTTCATGAGGAGTCCAAGGAGAGTAGACAGCAAGATAAGATTTTTGTTAGTGGAGGAAGAGCAAACCAGGGGACTTTGATAGGTGACTAAAGCACAAATAGTCAAAGGGAATTTGTTTTAATGCAAGTGGTTAGGGTCAGGAATGAACTGCCTGAGTGTATGGTGGAAGCAGGTCAATCTAAGCCCTCAAAAAGCAATTGGACACTTATTAACATAGAAAAGAATTGTCAGCTTACCGATAAATGGAGCTAGCTGAATTGCCTTTATAGTCAGCCAACACAGGCCTCCTTCCACACTGTAGCCATTCTACTTAAGAACAATAAATTTATATTTTGCGTTAAGAAGGGGAAAACAGGGATTATTTTTTAAAGTTTCTGTGTGAACTTGGGGCTGTGACACTGAGAAGTCTGGGCGTCTTTTTTTTGTAAAAGAAAACAAGCATTTGATTGAGGTTTCACAGCTTTGTGGGAGAGCTGGGTGCAGCATATTAATAAAAAGTATAAAAGGCAGAGAAAATAAACTGTGCTGTTGCCTCAAAACTGGGGCCTCAAGGGACAAAAAGAAACTGAAAAAGTCAGTGAGATACATGCCAGAGAGTGAGGGACTGCTGGATGCTGTAATTCATCTGAAATTAACAGGGCAGTGTGTTTTGTTTGTGGTTTGCTTTATGGTGCCCTGGGAAGTGATACTAGACATGGGACTAAAGCATCTAAATTTCCTGAAAGGAAACCAGCCGCAGCTGTAGCAGCCCAAGCTTGAGCAAACGGTGAGATATAACTCTTCACCGGTGCTTCTTACAAGAACCCAACTGGCTCAAAAGGAACAAAGTGAATTCAAATACTTTTTTGATGCCTTTAACAAACTTTCTTCTTTTGGTTTGTCCAGGGTAACCCATTTTTCTGTTGAATAAAGAATTCATTTTCTCTGTTGAGCGTACACTGGCAGCCTCTTGTCAGTGCATTCAATGACTGATTTTCTTTTACATGTGAATGGCAAAGTTAGGATCTGACAGGCAGTTTTCGTTCGGGGACCTGATTTGTTTCACACTAACATCAGCTGGGATTACAACACATGGGAAGCTTCACTTTAATCTCTCTGCTACCGTAGGCACACAATCTTAATTTTTCCAAGTCTTTCACCATAACTTTACCCTATCCTTCATAATCACTTCAGTAAATTGACACAGCATGCATCCGATATCTTTTCCAATAATCAGTTATTCTGCCTAGCTTGCTCAGATGACCAGGATTGGGAAGGGGGTCTATAGCCTCGAATCCTGCTCCTCACCACAGTTCGGTGACCCACGCTGTGGAATTGGGTTGTCTATTCCAGACCCCACCTGCTAACCCACCAACTCTCATTCTCAAGCTCACTTACGGGGAATGGCAATCTGTACCCAAGGAGCTGTAACACATCGCAAGGCAACATCTTCAGATAAGGAAAAATTAAGCAGTTAAAAAACAAAAAAATCTACAATATTACTGGCATCAACAGAGATGGCTACCTGACGTTAGTGAACAACCAGGATTGCCGAAATCATATATTGACAGTGTGCATTTTCATCTTGGGGCCCACAGGGTTTGTCACACTGCTGATGTGGGCAAGTATCATCTGGCTTGTGTTGTAATAAGGGCCTTTGAATCATTGACCCTTTCAGTCAACACTACATTGGGCAGTGTGGTGCTATGACTGTCACAGCAAATCTTGTCAAGGTGAAATGGTGGACTGGCAGTTCCCTCAAGGAATCACTGCACCTACATTTCCTTCCCTAAAGGATGTCAGTGAAGTTTTTGTTTAAAAAAAAAAATCCAGTAGTTACCGGAGGAGGATCTAGGCCCGAAACGTCAGCTTTCCTGCTCGGACTGCTTTGTTCATCCAGCTCAACTCCTTGCCATCCCAATAGTTACTGGGATTGTTTACAAGCTACTATAAGTGATACCAGTTTTTATTGCACATTTATTGATTAAACGCAATTTAAAATTCCCTTTCCACGATTGTAGCATTTGAGCTCAATCCAACCTTCAGAGTGTTAGGGAATCAGTTAGCTCAGTTGGCTGGGTGGCTGGTTTGCATTGACTGACGTTAGCACAAAGGTCTTGCCTTGTCAACCTAGTTCCTTTTCAGAGGAGTGGTAACCCTTAGGTTAGGCTTTCAAATGAGACAGCAGCCTCACAGTCCAGTAGGACTATTGAAATCTTTTTTAAAAAATATTTCATTCATCTACTTCTTCGGGAAATTAAGTAATTATTAGAATCCCTACAGTGTGGAAGCAGGCCTTTCCACCCAACAAGTCCACACTGACCCATCCCCTTATAACCCACCTAAGCTATATATCGCTGGACCCTATGGGCAATTTAGCATGGCCAATCCACCTAGCCTGCACATCTTTGGACCATGGGAGGAAACCAGCGCACTCAGAGGAAACTCACGCAGACACGGGGAAAACGTGCAGACTCCACACAGACATCCGCTGGAGGGTGGAACTGAACCCAGGTCCCTGGCACTGCGAGGCAGCAGTGTTACCCACTGAGCCACCATGCTGCCCCAATGGGCCCCGGGGTGCAATAGTGTGTGCTTATAAACCTATCTGTTAAGTCCCTGGAGGAACGTGTCAATTCTGGGCACTACAACTTAGGACGGATGTCTGGAACTGAAAAGAGAGAACGTGCGGCGGAGATTCACTAATCAAGCCCCAGAAACGAGAGACTTCAGTTACATGGAAAATTGGACAAACTGGAATTGTGTACAGGACAGGGAAAGTTACAATTAGAAATCACTGAAGGTTTTTTGGATCAAGCAGGGAGAAACTCCTCTCCCCGCCCCCTACACATCCCCCCAATAACAGACAAGAGCAGCAGGAACCAAAACAGCTAAACAAAAATCAAAGGAATGAGAGAAGGCCAGGAGAATTTATATACATGGTGAGCATGTGAGGAGACTACGCTAGGAAGTGTATCAGACTATAATTGAACAGCACAAAAGATCCACAGACTTGCTAAGTATAATACAACCTCACAAACAAATTTTTAAAAAAAAATCACACAGAAGGAGAATAACTACGTTGGATCGAACAGAAAACTTCTGTAAACTATCATTCAGTAACCCTCTAAATAAATTCACAAAGCTAAGGGTGAGGTGTTGGGGAGGGGATAGGGGTTAGGAATTATAAAACAATGCTTCTTTCAGATACAATAGCAGAGACAACAAACACAAAATGAAGGCAATTTCATAGCTTGATATCTTAATCAGCACCCACCTATTCTGTCCACAGCATACACTATCGTGGATCCACTTCCGATACCCAATGCTTGGTTGTTCTGAGACAAAAACAACAAACAGGATCAGTTTTTTCAGGTCAAAGTGACATCGTGTTCTTTGTTGTCAGGTGTAGCTGCTCCCACTGTGAATATTCACAAACAAAATTAAACTAGGTCCTAGAACATGTAATTTCCTGTAATAAACGTGTTGAATGGTGCACAAAAGTGTGAACCCAAGGCATTCCGAACAGCATTACTGTTTTGATTCAGAGATAGCAGGAACTGCTGATGCCGGAGAATCTGAGATAACAAGGTGTGGAGCTGCATGAACACAGCAGGCCAAGCAGCATCAGAGGAGCAGGAAGACTGACGTTTTGGGCCTCGATCCTTCTTCAGAAATAAAATCTTCTTCAGTTCCATGAAATTCAGATTTCTTGTTCAAATACTTGAACAACTGGCTTGGCAGCAGTCCTTGATAGCACTCTGGAACAGTTATCAGTTTACTGCTTGCCCCCAGTGATATGCCAGTCTAGTTACTGCACACCAAGTTGACCTGAATGACCCTCAGTCCTGTCCATTCTGGCTTAGCCATGCAATACTTGTGTTATTGCTATAACTATCATTTGGACACACTTGTGCCCATTGGGATTTGGTGTTTTTTTTTGCTGCTGTGTCAAAAATACCAGCATGTTCCACTGAAAAACTGAAGTATAATTCATTGACCAAAACTGAGAACATGGAATAGCTGCGGAAATTAAACTGAGGTGCGTCAGTGTAAAAGCTGAGGGAAGGGAATGCAGTGGGAAACTCTATAAATCGGCAAATTTAAAGAAACAGAAAAACCAGAACAATGAACTTTACACTGAAAATGATATTCAGAAGTAATTCAGATTGCACTGTCAAAAATCTGGGAAAATCAAAATCCAACAGTCTCAGTCCTGAGGGTACCAAATTTTAGATATGGGACCTGTAGTACTGCCAAGCCACCAAAACTGACCAACTTTATTTTTTCTGAAGAAGGGTCCCGAACCAATACGTCTGCTTTTCTGCTCCTCTGACGCTGCCTGGCCTGTGTACATCCAGCTCCACACTGTGTTATATCTGACTCCAACATCGGCAGTTCTTACTATTCTCCAACTTCCATCTTATGTGTGGACCTGCACTTGCTGCAAAAGTCACTGGGAAATCAGGGAGTACTGGAAAGTCAGCACATCTGGTCATCAGATGAGACATTACACCTAGGGCATATGCCACTTAGTTTAATGCCAAGAGCTAGAGTTCTGCCTGGCATCCTGGCCAAAATCTATCCTTTGTCCAACATCAATGAAATGAATCATCCCATCGTCATCATTTTGGGAGCTTGCTGAGCCACATTTCCAACATTGGAACAGCCGAGGCGACACTTCAAAAGTATTTAACAGGATGCAAAAGAGCATTGATACTTTCTGACATTGCGAAAGATACTGAACAAATGGGTGTTTCTTTCCTTGTTGCACAATATCCACACAACAGATTGGTAGAATCTGTAAGGGGTTTAGTTTTCTTTATCTCTCCTAACCAGAAGGTCAACAGCAGAACCTTCACAAACTACTATATGAAGGCAACATTGTTGAGGGGGGTTTCTGTCTCGCCTGGGCTGCTAACCATGGGGCAGTTCTCACTGCACAATTGAGGAAGCATTAAATTTCAGGCGCAGCATACGGTTGACGAGGGTACAGAACTCTGATTCAGCCAAATCCTCGTTTACACAACTCACACTAAACAAAAGTTAAGTGATAAAACTCAGCAGAAGTCAGTCCCTCACAGCTGTGATCTGTGGCCATGAGTACGCGGGAATTTCAGAAGGGTAAACCTCTCCCAGACCCCTTCACATTTTACAAGGGAGCAGCACGCTGGTTTCAAAAAGCAATTTAGTGTAAATGAATTTAAAGACTCGTCTAAAAACTCTGTCCTTCACTTTTAGAACTGGGCATAAAGACTTTATCAAAGGAGAAAAAAGTTTGTTCATTAAATAAAAAACACAAAAGTCATATTTGTGAACTTTTCCAGAGCTATCTGCTGAGCAACATATTCACTGTTTTAACCCCGGGCTGTAAACGTAAACCTACAGTTTAGTACAGGGCAGTAGCAATCCATTGGAAACACATTATCATCAACCCCCTACTCCAGCCCCTCATCCCCTACGTAGTTCAAAATACCGTCCAGAGAAAACTGACATGTCTGTGAAATAGCAACACAACTGACTTAGTGCAATTTTTTTAAAAAATGAAATGTGTATTAAAATGCATCCGTGGTACATTCTTTGCTCACTTGCACGTGATTATCCACAGCCATGTAACCAGCTTTCCTTTTTGCTTCTTCCTCCATGCCTTCGGTGAACTTCCTCTTCAGTGTAAGAAGCTGTAACTGTTGATGCCGCGGAACCGCTCTTAACCCGAAGCGCAGCCCCCACGAGCAGACTCCAGGAAGCCTCAGCCACATTGCCACTCCCCTCCCCACCTTGCAGAGCAGAGCAGCTCGGGATGGGGCTGCAGCTCGTAGTCAACCTCCTTTCTCAGCTGGGAAATGTAGTCTTCCATGCTAAAAGAATAAGACTACATTTCCCAGCCTGCACTGTCTTGTGTTTTGTCATTAAAGCTGAATTTGGTTTTTGCTGCACACTTTTCCTTCTGGAACTGTTACTGTTTCATGCATTCCACAGGGTATTGTGTGATCATTTGGGTAAAAATAATGGGGGAAAGATACAAAACAACAGGAGATTGGCTTGAGGTAATAATGCTTATTTGAGGAGCTGTTGCAAACACAACAGACCAAATTGTCTCCTTTTGAGTAATAACACGTATGATGCTGTTTTACTTCACCTTGCAATTTCTTTGACACCATCGCACAGTTAGCACTGCTACCTCGCAGCGCTAGGGACCTGGGTTCAATTTTAAGCCTTGGACAGCTGTCTTTTTGTGTTTCCTCCGGGTGCTCCTGTTTTCTCCCACAGTCCACCAATGTGCAGGTTAGGTGGATTGGCCATGCTAAATTACCCTGCAGAATCTGGGTATGTGCGGGTTAGGTGGATTGGCAATGGTAAATTACCCTGCAGAATCTGGGTATGTGCGGGTTAGGTGGATTGGCCATGCTAAATTACCCTGCAGAATCTGGGTATGTGCGGGTTAGGTGGATTGGCCATGCTAAATTACCCTGCAGAATCTGGCTATGTGTAGGTTAGGTGGATTGGCCATGCTAAATTACCCTGCAGAATCTGGGTATGTGCAGGTTAGGTGGATTGGCCATGCTAAATTACCCTGCAGAATCTGGCTATGTGTAGGTTAGGTGGATTGGCCATGCTAAATTACCCTGCAGAATCTGGGTATGTGCAGGTTAGGTGGATTGGCAATGATAAATTACCCTGCAGAATCTGGGTATGTGCAGGTTAGGTGGATTGGCCATGCTAAATTACCCTGCAGAATCTGGGTATGTGCAGGTTAGGTGGATTGGCCATGCTAAATTACCCTGCAGAATCTGGGTATGTGCAGGTTAGGTGGATTGGCAATGGTAAATTACCCTGCAGAATCTGGGTATGTGCGGGTTAGGTGGATTGGCAATGATAAATTACCCTGCAGAATCTGGGTATGTGCAGGTTAGGTGGATTGGCAATGATAAATTACCCTGCAGAATCTGGGTATGTGCAGGTTAGGTGGATTGGCAATGGTAAATTACCCTGCAGAATCTGGGTATGTGCGGGTTAGGTGGATTGGCAATGATAAATGTAGAGTTATGAGAATAGGGTAGGCGTCTGGGTAGGATGCTCTTTGGAGGGTCAATGCACCAATGGACCAAATGGTCTCTTCCTGTGCCGTTATGATTCAATGTGTTAAATTATAAAGTTAGATTTTCAAATGAACCTGTTCAAAGATGTTATTATTCATGTCTAGAGCAGATGCATTTTAAATCCTGGATACTATCACTGACCACAAGAGCCCCTTAGAGTTAGATTTCATTGCTATAAATGTCATTCACTTGTTCATGAAAGGATATTATTTTTCATTAGATTTTCATTAGAACCCCACCTAACCTGCTCATCATTGAATTGTGGGAGGAAACCGGAGCACCCGGAGGAAACGCATGCAGACACGGGGAGAATGTGCAAACTCCACACAGACAGTTACCTGAGGTGGGAATCGAACCCGGGTCCCTGGCGCTGTGAGGCTGCAGTGCCAACCACTGAGCGACCGTGCCACGGTGCATTATGAGTAGCCCAAGTACATTATGATTGGAAACAAAACAAAATATTGACAATACAGATGTGTCTTGAGCGGAGGTATTGTACAGAAAATAGCAGCAGGACATCATCCCAAATAACTTAACAGCCAGTGAAGGCATTGTTGGAGTGTAGAAACCTCCAAGTTGGAAAACCAGCACAAACAGCAAAATAATAATGACCTGCTTTTGTGTTATGAATATTAGTGATAACACAGCTGAATTTCTGGAACGGGAACATGTTGATCACATCCCTTGTAAACATTTGGTACCTGAGTTCCAAAACATAAGTGACAACATTAATAAATATTTCCTCACTAACTTGTGTAGAGGCATTGTTACACACTTCCGGAGCAAGTGTGATTTGAATCTGAGTCTCTTGGTCCAGAGACAGTGTCACTATCACTGCGCCACAAGAGCCCCAGTTTGCATTTGCACCGAAATCTCAGTGTGTTCCAACTCCAAAAGTGTTTTATAGCTAATGGATCATTTTTTCAGAATGTTTTTCAGTATGTTTACATCGTCAGTTGTACAGTGCTTTGGGATATTCTGAGGTGATGAAATAAACCATATCAAAGATGTGGATGCTTTGGAGAGGGTTCAGAGGAGATTTACCAGGATGCTGCCTGGACTGGAGGGCTTATCTTATGAAGAGAGGTTGACTGAGCTCGGTCTCCTTTCATTGGAGAAAAGGAGGAGGAGAGGGGACCTAATTGAGGTATACAAGATAATGAGAGGCATAGATAGAGTTGATAGCCAGAGACTATTTCCCAGGGCAGAAATGGCTAGCACGAGGGGTCATAGTTTTAAGCTGGTTGGTGGAAAGTATAGAGGGGATGTCAGAGGCAGGTTCTTTACGCAGAGAGTTGTGAGAGCATGGAATGCGTTGCCAGCAGCAGTTGTGGAAGCAAGGTCATTGGGGTCATTTAAGAGACTGCTGGACATGTATATGGTCACAGAAATTTGAGGGTGCATACATGAGGATCAATGGTCGGCACAACATTGTGGGCTGAAGGGCCTGTTCTGTGCTGTACTGTTCTATGTTCTATGTTCTAAATGTGCATTTTCATCTCCTTATGCTATTATTCCAACTGATTCAGAGAAAAACAGTTAAGTTGCTGGCTGTTAACAGCAAAATATTTATCTCCAGTTTTGAAAGGAAAGGCCATAGCCCACAAGCTTTAGAACATTATGTATTGCAGCCGGTTAATAGCTGACACCCACGACAATTGGAAACAATACAGTTACTCCCTCCATTACAACAATTCTCAGGAACTACTCTCACCATGCTGGAAAGGAAATGAATGTTCCATCCTATTGAGTTTGCATAAAGCTATAATCAAAGGGAAAAGTCAAAAAGAAAATATTGGAACCTGAAGGAGGTGGATAAAAAGACTTCACTTGTAGGCAGTCACAGAGTGTTTACAACACAGAAGGGAGTTATTCAGACAGTTCTGAGGACGGGTCACCAGGTCCGAAACATTAACTCCGATTTTTTTCGTCACAGATGTTGCCAGACCTGCTGAGCTTTTCCAGCAACTTTTGTTTTTCTTCCTTATTCAGACATTTAGCGGTGCAACACAGCCTGTCCCACTCTCACTGCCTTTTCCCTACAGCCAGGCTGCCAAAAGTTGCCGTCAACTGCTGCCTTGGTGATCCTGTCACATGGTTGGGAGTGAGGAGCGCAATCAAACTCCTTCCTAGTAGCAAGGATCCAAAACCAATGCTAACCCAGCTGAGGTCTTCAAAGCTGGAGGTCAATAGCTGATGAAGGAGCTCCCTGAACCCTTTCAGTGTAAGTGGGAGCAAGGGACCATCCTGCCAAAGCAGAAAGGTGTCTCCATTGCTCCCTTGTGTAAGTGAATCTCAGAGCATTCATAGCATATTCTCAGTCTCCTCTATTGACCCACAAAATCTTCATTGGAATTCTTCTGAAGTGCTCAGTGCAACAGGATCTATGGCTAGTAAGTGAAAGTGGTTTCAGAAAAAGTCAAGGCATCACTGATGGGGATGTTTGCAGTTAGAAGATCCAGGAGAAATGCCAAGAACAGAATAAGGGCCTCTGCATCACTTTGTTGACTGGACCACGGCCTTTAACACAGTCAGTGGGAGGGCCTTAGAAAGGTCATGCCAAAAATTCAGCTTTCCTGAAAAATTCATCACAACAACTGAACAATTCCATGACAATACACTCATTATAGCAGCACTGATGTCTATGACATGTAAGTGCTCCTCTTTTTTATGAATAGTCTTCTCAACAGCCTGTTTTTTTTGTGTTGTTAATTTGAAGGTGTTCCACTTGCCCAGCAGGAGTTTTCCCATTTGCTCACTAAGCTCCTCGTTTGCTTCCTTGCTGAGCGTCTAACTGGGAATGCTCCTACAGATCCCCCCTTCCAAATGGAGTCACTAACTGCCAGCTGGGACTAGTTATTGAAGCCCGTACTGCTTCTTCTGTGCTTCCTAACAGGTCTGGAGCAAAGACTTTGGCATGGGCTCTTTTTTGTTTCTTGCTTGTCTTGCCAACAGGCAAATACACCCTGAAATGCCATCAGTAACAGAAACAGGGTGAAGTTTAATAGAGTAGCAGCAAGCAAATGTATGTGGGAGATAGAATCTGTGAAGAGTTGCTTCTTCAGTTACAGATTCAGTCTCTCCCAGCATGCTCTTCTAACATTTCCAATGACACACTGCCTTTCTCCTGCTCTTGCTGCCTCTCCACAGACAAAACCCACAATTGGAGGAGCAACAGGTTAGGAATCTGTGATTGGAGGAACTGCAGCAATTATCCCGAAGTTCCAAAGTTGAGTTATACTGGACTTGAAATGTCAACTCTATTTCTGTTCCCGTCAATGTTGCCAGACCTGCTGAGCTTCTCCTGTTTTTATTTTGGATTTCTGGCATCTACAGTATTTAGCTTTTATTGTCATGGATTATGATCTGTTTCAACAAAGAACAAAGAAAATTACAGCACCGGAGCAAGCCCTTTGGCCCTCTAACCTGCGCCGATTCAGATCCTCTGTCCAAATCTGTCGCCTATTTTCCAAGGATCTGTATCCATCTGCTCCCTGCCCATTCATGTATCTGTCTATTACATCTTAAATGATGTTATTGTGCCTGCCTCTACTACCTTCGCCAGCAACACGTTCCAGGCGCCCACCACCCTCTGTGTAAAGAACTTCCCACGCATATCTCCCATAAACATTTCCCCTCTCACCTTGAAATCGTGACCCCTAGTAATTGAGGCCCCACTCTGGGAAAAAGCTTCTTGCTATCCACCCTGTCTATATCTCTCATGATTTTGTAGGCCTCAATCATGTCCCCCCTCAACCTTCGTCTTTCTAAAGTAAATAACCCAGTCTACTCAACCTCCCTTGATAGCTAGCGCCCTCCATACTAGGCAACATTCTGGTGAACCTCCTCTGCACCCTTTCCAAAGCATCCACATCCTTTTGGTAATGTGGCGACCAGAACTGTACGCAGTATTCCAAATGTGGTCGAACCAAAGTCCTATACAACTGCAACATGACCTGCCAACTCTTGTACTCAATGCCCCGTCTGATGAATAAAAACATTCTGTATGCCTTTTTGATCTTCATACGTAGCAGCCTTCAGGGTACAATGGACCTGAACACCCAGATCTCTCTGTGCATCAATTTTCCCCAAAACCTTTCCATTTACCACATAGTTCACTCTTGAACTGGATCTTCTAAAATGCTTCACCTCGCATGTGTCTGGATTGAATCCCATCTGCCTTTTCTCCACCCAACTCTTCAATCTATCTATATTCTGCTGCATTCTCCGACAGTCCCCTTCACTATCTGCTACTCCACCAATCTTAATGTCATCTGCAAACTTGCTAATGAGACCATAGATTCCTTCCTCTAGATCATTTACATATATCACAAACAACAGTGGTCCCAACACAGATTCCTGTGGAACACCACTGGTCACAGGTCTCCATTTTGAGAAACTCCCCTCCACTACAACCCTCTGTCCCCTGTTGCCCAGCCAGCTCTCTATCCAAGATAGCAAGGTGTAGAGCTGGATGAACACAGCAGGCATCAGAGGAGCAGGAAAGCTGATGCTTCAGGCCTAGACCCTTCTTCAGAAAAATTCTTCAAGGCCAAAAAGATTACAAGAGAGTTGCCATGGGAGACAGATCCTCTGAGGTTTTTCTGGAGAGAGGAGGATAACTTCTTCAGGATAGGCATCTTTAGAAGAGGCTTCGCAATGGGGTTAAAATTGTTTCAGATATAGTAGGAACTGCAGATGCTGGAGAATCTGAGATAACAAGGTGCAGAGCTGGATGAACACAGCAGGCCAAGCAGCATCAGAGGAACAGGAAGGTTGAAGCTTCCGGCCTAGAACCTTCTTCAGAAAATATCTCTGATGAAGGGCCCCGACCCAAAACATCAAACTTTCCTGCTCCTCTGATCGTCCCTCTGTTGGGTTGGAATAAACACTAAATTCATGTGTTCTTTAGTCCTGACCGGAGCCTGATAACAGTGCAATACAGAATAAAGATTAAACCCAAATATACCAAAAACAGGGGCAGCACTTAGCAGAGAGGAAGTCTGCTACATGGTGCCAGTGATGAATGACGTTGGGGACTGAAAAGGCAATTGGAAATGGGAAAAGTTCACTTACCACTACCTTAGCAAACCCATTTGTGCCTGTTTGGTTTCTGTTTTGTTTCACCAAATAGTTGGAATATCAGATGAACCTGATTACCTTGGTTTATTACCCTAAGATAATAATTGTTTTAGACAAGAATCAAAAGTGTTCAGATGGCGAGGCTTGCAAAATAATGTCATGTATGGTGACAGCATGAACTGAAGCATAGTCCACCATAATCCAGTAGTGTCTGGCTTTCCTGTTGCTACTGCATGAACTTTCTTTTGTATGACTTGTACTAACTGCTTGAAATGTTGAAACATGTGGCTCCTTTGATGAGCAGACCAAAGGAAGTTTTGTACTGGATTTGAAATGTTAACTTTGTTTTTCTCTCTAAAGATGCCGCCAGATGTTTGGTAGAAGGTATAAGACATAGTGATCACTGTTTAAACATAAAAGGGGCCTTCCAATTAAGACAGCGATATGATGAAATCCTTCTTCACAGAGAGCCATTAGCCTTTGGATCTCTTTCCTTCAAAAGGCAGTTTTTGAATATTTTTAAGGCAGTGGTAAATGGACTCATGGATGTAAGGTAATTGTGGTTAGTGGTTGTGCAATGGGAAATTGTCTGACTAATTTCAGTTCTTTGAGGGATAATATGCTGCAGAGACAGATTCATGTACTGTACTTAGATTTCTAGAAAGCACTCGAAATGATGCCACATCAAAGGTTATTGCAGAGAGTAAAAACTCATGGTGTCGGGGGTAATATATTGGCATGGATAGAAAACTGGCTGGCTAACAGAGATTAGGTGTACATGGATCTTTTTCAGGTTAGCAAGATGTAATGAGTGGTGTGCCACAGGGATTAGTCTGCGACCTCAACTGTTTTTATTATATATATATTATATATATACCATTTTAATGAAGGAATACAATTGTCAAATTTGCTGACAACACACAGATAGATAGAAAAGCAAGTTATGAAGAGGCTGTAAGGAGGTTACAAAAAGACATTTACAGATTGAGTGAGTGAGCAAAGATGTAGCAAAGCAGTATAAATGGGAAATTTTGAAATTGTCCATTTTGACAGGAAGAATTAAAGAGAAGTATATTATCTAAATGTTAAGGGATTGCAGACTTCTAAAATGTAGAAGGAGCTGGTTGTCCCTGTGTATGAATCACAAAACATTAGTATGCAGAAACAATGAGTAATGAAGAAAGCTGATCATACATTATCATTTATCAAAACAGTTGAACATGAAAATAGGGATGTTTTGCTTCAGTTATATTTTGGTGGGCCTTATCTGGAAAACAGTGTATGATACTATGGTAGTATACCCACAGTGTGGAAACAGGCCCTTTGGGCCAAAAGGTCCATGTTGGACCTTGGAACATCCTGCCTAAACCCATCCCCTTATAACCCACAATGCTACAGGTAATTTAGCACAGCCAATCCACCTAGCCTGCATATTTTTGGGAGGGGAACCATACAGAGACAGGGAGAATGTGCAAACTCTATGCAAGAAGTTGCCTGAGGCTAGAATTGAACCTGAAGCCCCTAGTACTATGTGGTAGTAGTGCTGACCCCTGTGTCACCTTGTTGTTGCAATACTGGTTGCTTTATGGAAGGATGTCAATATGTTGCAGGCATTTCAGAAAAGGTTTACTAAACTGATATTTGGAATGGATAGGTTATTTTTGAGGGAAGGTCTTGTACCCACTGGAGTTTAGAAGAGTAAGATCTTACTGTGTACAGTTCTGGTAGCCACATTACCAAAAGGATGTGGATGCTTTGGAGAGGGTGCAGAGGAGGTTCACCAGGATGTTGCCTGGTATGGAGGGTGCTAGCTATGAAGAGAGGTTGAGTAGATTAGGATTATTTTCATTAGAAAAACAGAGATTGAGGGGGGACCTGATTGAGGTCTACAAAATCATGAGGGGTATAGACAGGGTGGATAGCAAGAAGCTTTTTCCCAGAGTGGGGTCTCAATTACTAGGGGTCATGAGTTCAAAGTGAGAGGAGGAAAGTTGAAGGGAGATATGCGTGGAATGTTCTTTACACAGAGGGTGGTGGGTGCCTGTAACGGGTTGCCAGCAGAGGTGGTAGACGCAGACACGTTAGTGTCTTTTAAGATGTATCTGGGCAGGTACATGGATGGGCAAGGAGCAAATGGACACAGACCCTAAGAAAATAGATGACAGGTTAGACAGAGGATCTCGATTGGCGCCGAAGGGCCTGTTCCAGTGCTGTAATTTGCTTTGTTCTTTGTTCTTTGTTTAAGGGGCCATGACAGGGTAAAGGTGAAGAAGTTTCCTCTTGTGGGGGAACCTGGATCTAGTGTCACAGTTTAGAAATCATTCGGTGCCTATTTAAAACAGGGATTAAGCTCAATGTTAACAAAGTGTGGAGCTGGATGAACACAGCAGGCCAAGCAGCATCTTAGGAGCACAAAAGTTGACGTTTTGGGCCTCGACCCTTCACCAGAAACGGCTTTTCTGATGAAGGGTCTAGGCCCGAAACGTCAGCTTTTGTGCTTCTAAGATGCTGCTTGGCCTGCTGTGTTCATCATCTCCACAATTTGTTATCTCGTATTCTCCAGCATCTGCAGTTCCCATTATCTCTTAAGCTCAATGTTTACTCTTAAATGGTTCTGAGTTTTCTGAACTCTCTCCCTGAAAAGGTCATGGAAGCAAAGTCCTTGAATGCTGTAAGGTGGAAGTAGATGAATTCTTGTTAAGAAAAGAGTTGCAACGTGATCAGGGGTTAGCAACAATGTGGAGTGGAGGTTACAATGAGATGAAGTTGAGGAATGGTAGAACTGGCTCAGGTAGTTAAATGGCCTGCTCCTTCTCACTTGTGTGTATTAAGTATTGACCATGAGTGAAAGCTACAATGTCATAGTGACATCAGATCACATGGAATGAAGATATGAGCCTGTAAGATTTTAGAAAGAAGTAATCTCTGACCATGCCTTGTAAATTTTGTTAATGTTTATGCCGAAGAGGTTACCACACCAATTACTTCTAATGTGGATCTACGAGATGAACTGCAGAAATTCAACAAAAATTCTCAGAAAGCACTTTCCCAACCAACAACCACTCTTGTTCAGAAGGACAACGGCAGAAGGTACAGGGGAACACCACCTGCAAGTCCACCTGCAAGCTGTACACTATCCTGACTCGGAAATATATCACTGTTCCTTTAATGCTGTTGGACTGAAGTCCTGAAATTCCCTCAGAGCATTGTGGGTTAATCTGCAATGCACAATATACAGCTGTTCAAAAAGGCAGCTCACCACCACCTTCTCCAGGGTAAGTAGGGATGGGCAATAAATGCCACATTCACGCTCCATGAGTGATGAAAAAAAAAGCCTCCTTAGCCTCCTTATCAAATCCCGTCATAATTTTTAATACCTCTATTAAACATCCCCTTAATCTTTTCTGTTCTGAGCACAGTATTAACCTTTAAAATTCACTTTACATGAATGAGTTCCCTCAATCCTGGTACCATTCCAGTTAAGAGATAATGGGAACTGCAGATGCTGGAGAATCCGAGATAACAAAGTGTGAAGCTGGATGAACACAGCAGGCCAAACAGCATCTCAGGAGCACAAAAGCTGATGTTTCGGGCCTATACCCTTCATCAGAGAGGGTACGCATGGTCTGATGAAGGGTCTAGGCCCGAAACATCAGCTTTTGTGCTCCTGAGATGCTACTTGGCCTGCTGTGTTCATCCAGCTTCACATTTTGTTATCCACCAATCCAGTTAGCATCTTTTCACATTCCCTGGAATGTCTATTCCTTATGTTGAAAGTTTGACTGTGTGCAGCTCATATTCCATCAATAATTTGCTCATTCAAGATAATGAGCTGTAATTTAGGTCAATCCTGATGAATCAGCAAAGCCTATGTTTAGGCACACACAACTTGCTGCACAACAGCCAATGAATTTGCAACGTCATAGTCAGTATTAGAATAATTTAATTACTTTTTTCAGCGTCTACTATCTGTTGAAAAACTTTAAATAAATCTGAAATCCAAGTGAAGTCATTAATGAAATAAACTATGTGTCAAAGCTGCACCTTCCCCTTCTCTGCCCTGACTCACCAAAATTCACTGAATGTTAAAAGTCTCTGCAATCATTCAGGACTTATATAGTTCCCAGGTTCTCTCTGCTAAGATGTGGTGGGAAGCCCACAGTCAAGGCCATATACTGAGCGTTTGTCACTGCTAGTGCCTTGGGGAAGGTCTGAGATAAGAGCCAATCACCACCCTTGCAGGGTGTTACCTGATGCAGGTGAGGAAGTTACCAAGCATATGTTTCAGGCAGTGACAGACAGCAGGAGAAACAGTCCCAGCACTGTGGATGCAGTCACTGCCTAGAATGGGAATGGTTTCTGGCTAGCTAGGTAAGCTCAATGTGTGGGATGATGTAAAAGAACATCACAACCCAATTCAGACTACTCTCCCACCACACATATTTTAAAACCCAGCAGCAGTTCCACAAATTAGAGAACAAACCTGTACTGTCTGAGATTTGCCAGCATGCCTGGGCACCCAATGTGCATTAATTCCAGAGCATGGGGGAATGCAGACTGAAAATGTAGCACAGTTTTCAAAAATGATCACATTGCAACCTGACTTAATTTATTGTCACATGTATTTATTACAAATGCAGGGAAAAGCCATTCTCTGACACCATCTTATAATATCAAAAATAAACCAAAAAAAGTATATAACACCAAAGTCTTACCTCAACAAAGTTTTGTGGTCTTTGGAACAGCTCCCACTTCTAGCTCAGCCATGGTCCTGATCTGGGCTCTTCCATCCAAATGCTGAATCCATGCTGCTAAACTAATGATACTGCTACAACCACGCTACACCAACCCCAGTGGAACGAAGAGTCCGTCACTCTCTGGTACCGTCTTGCCTTCTAACACTGCCACTGTCATGAGTTCACAATGGGCCACCCTCACCAATTCAACCTTGCTGCGAATGCTGCAGAATCCTGCACTCTTGCTGACCAACTTGAGCCATTGTCACCTCCTCTGCCAGGTTCCCAGGATCAGCCATGGACTTGGCACCTCAAGTCAGCCTGTGAGTCTGGACCAGGGGGTACTCCATGGAAACTCCAAGCTCATAGAGCACAGTAGTTTGATTATTGTGTCTGGGCCAGTCCTTTCAATAAAGGAGAGAGCCAACATGAAGTTCTCAAGGGGAAATTGTATTTAAGTTAGTTGCATTTTGCAGAGGTATCAGAAGGGCTCAATGGGGGTAACCTTGTTGATATTGCATACATGACTTTCAGAAGATGTTTGATAGAATGCCCACACAACAGATCTGTCAGGAAAATTATGGCTCAAGGAATAAAAAAGTACATTGGCTGCGTGGATACAGAATTGGCTGGTGATAGGAAACACAGAATAATGGTCATGGATATTTTTCAGGCTAGAAACAGGTTTGTAGTGGAGTTCAAAGTTTGCAGATGACAGAAATCTCGGAAGTATTGCAAACTGTGAGGAGGACTGTGTAGAACTCCAGAAGGACATTGACAGGCTGGTGAAGTGGGCAGATAGGAAGCAGGTGAGATGCAACACGGAGAAGGGTGGGGTGATGCACTCGGTTGGAAGAAGGTTGAAGGACAATTTAACACAGAAGGTACAATTCTAAAGGTGGTCCAGAGCAGTTGGCCAAGGTGAAAATACCACTGATCCCCCGAGGGAGCAAGACAAGTTGAGGGAGCAATTAACAAAACATACAGTGTGCTTGGCCTTATTAAAGCACATTAACAGAGAGATCATTGAACTTGTATGAGACACTTGTTGGAGCTCAGTTGGAATGTTGTGTATGGTTCTGGGCCATAATATTTGAAGAATGTGAACACATTAGAGAAAGTTTTTCTTTTTATTTATGTGATGTGGATGTTGCTGTCCAGCCAACATTTATTGCCCATCTCCAACTGTCCAGAGGGCAGCTACGAGTCAGCCACATTGCTGTCGGTCTGGATTCACATGTAGGTCAGACCAGGTAAGGATGGTATATGGCCTTCTCTAAAGGACACAAGTAAACTAAATGTGTTTTATGATAATCAAAATTTATAAGAATTGTTTCAGGGATGAAAAGTTTCAGTTCTGAGAATTGATTGAAGAATCTGGGATTGTTCTTGGAAGAAAAAAAGGATAAGCAGTGATCTGATAGACGTTTTCAATATGATGAACGAGCTTGATAGAATAGATCAGGTAAAACTGTTGCTACTTATTAAAAGGTCAAGAACTAAAGGGCACAGGTTAAAATTGGTTGCAAATGTGATGTGAGAAACAACTTTCTCTTCCACAGTATGGTTTGCACTGCCTGGAAATGCACGGGAGCCACTTTCAACTGAGGCATTCAAGAGGGCATTAGATAATTATTTGGACAAAATAACATGCAAAGGTGTGGGGACAAAGCCAGAAATTGGCAGTTGGGTGTTCATTTGAACATAATACATAGAACAGTGCAGCACACTATAGGGTCTTTGGCCCACCATGTTGCACCGACCTAGTATCCTACTAAGATCAAACTACCCTGCATACCCTATATTATACATTGAAGAGCAAATGCGTTAATGATGGGTTGAATAACTTTCTTCTGCATCAAAACAAGCCTGTGATTACAAAATAGCAGGAACTGCCGATGCTGGAGAATCTGAGATTACAAGGTGTAGAGCGGGATGAACACAACAGGACAAGCAGCATCAGAGGAGCAGGAAAGCTGATGTTTTGGGTCTGGACCCTTCTTCAGAAATGGGGGACGAGACGGGGATTCTGAAATTGATAGAGAACGTTGTACTTAGTTGTCTTGCTGCAGAAATACATTTAGGTAGACAGTTCCTCAGGATTGAGGATGACTTCCTTGCACTGCGATTTGTTGGTGCTGAAGTGACGAAATAGTCCTATACTGTCAGCAGGGGCAGGTGGTGTTTGCTGAATCAGGCACAGTTAATGTCTCTTTTCTGTATATGGGTGTAAGTTAGCTCACTTGGCTGAATGGCTAGCCTCTTATGCAGAATAATATCAACAACATGAACCTTGGGTTCACTTCCTACACTAGCTGAGCCCCCATGAAAGTTCCACCCATTTACTCTTGCTCCTTGCCTGAGGTGGGGTGAGCTATAGGTTAAGCCACCACCATCTCTCTCTCTAATGACAGAACAGGACTACAGCGACTTTACTTGGTTTTTACAGTAAGCACCATCACACTTTTCAGTTTCTAATTATCTTCTGCAAATCACAACTGATACTTATTCAGTTGTTAATTTAGAACAGACATGGAATGATTTTGTGAACCAAAAATATTCATGGATGTGATGCAAAGATGGACACATGGAGTTAAGTCAAAGATCAGCCATGCTATTGCTTAATGGCAGAACAGACTCGAATGGCTAAATGACCTACTCTATCCCTGTACTCATATGTTCCATGTTGCAGTTTATATCCACAACTGTCTCAGTTCTTCATTCTCTGTTACCTAATAGCCTCATATCTTTTAAAGTTATTGATGGAATCATCTTCCACCATTTTGTCATGTGTGATATTAGGGATAGTTGGTGGTGTAGACTGCCAAGCATAATGTACCCTTTAGGACAATTCACAAGAAATACCACTGAAAAAAGCATGATGTGGAGGTGCTGATATCAGATGGGGATGGACAAAGTCAGAAGTCACATGACACCAGCTTACAATCCAACAGTGATTTTAAATAAACCTGTTGGACTATAACCTGGAGTCGTGTGACTTCTGACAATGTAAAAGGCAGCAACCTTTTTATAAAGAATGAGAAGTGAATGCTGATTCATTAGTAAATGGAATTGGATTGGTAGAAGCATAGCCACAGAGAATGCATAGGTAAGTGATGACTGACAGTTAACTGCCATGCATTGTATAACTATAAACTATGCAGATTTACACTATTTGGTCAAGACAGTATCCTATAAATGAACCAAAGAATACAGTCACCTGATTTATAAACATGAAGCAGTCACAGTTTTTTCTAAGAATATATTTTATTCATAAAAATATCTTTTTATACATATATAGCCACCTGAGTAGTTCAATTCTGTAAAGTCTTTCCATCTGGGGAACAAACAGACCCAAGGCATTTCTTACCTATACAAGACCATATTTATCTACATTTGAGACACTGGCATGGCCCAATAACTGAACTGGCCTCCATTTACCTTCAGCAGAAGGGCCTCAGACAATGGTCTTTCCCTACTGTGCCTTGGTGGCAGCTGCCCCAAGCTTTAGTGTGTCCCTCAGCACGTAGTCCTGGGCCTTGGAATGTGCCACACTGCAACATTTGGTCAAGGTCAACTCCTCGCTCTGGAAGACCAACAAATTTCAGGCAGACCACAGAGTGTCTTTCACCAAGTTGATGGTCCTCAGTATGCATCCGAGGAAGCAGACATTAGAGCACAGATTCCCACATCATGGAGCTGCTTGGGACCAACCTTAACAAAAATCACTGCATCTTTCACTAGACTTCCTTTGCAAAGGCACATTGCAGGAGGAGATGTGTGACAGTCTATACCCACCCCCTGCAGTGGCTTCGAACGTAGCGTGCAATGGTGCAGAGAGCCCGAGTGTGCATCAAGGATCTCACAGCTAGTGTCTTTCTCACTACCAGCCAAGCGATATCTGAATGGAAAGTTCTGGTGATGAGGTATTCCGCCAAATGACTTTGACGGTCTGCTCAGGGAACCACTCGACAGGATCCACACCGTCTCCTTTTCCTGTAGGGTCTCAAGGACGCTACGTGCTGACCAATTGTTGTTCAATTTGTGGTCAAAGATGTTTCCCTTTGTAAATTTCTCCACACAGGACAGGTGATATAGAGCAGCCCAACTACTTAGAGCATTCCATGGTAATGAGGCCAGTCCTATCCTTCACAACACCAAGTACAGTACATTGTGACACTTGGTATTTGCGTACCGAGGGTCTACGCACAATTGCTGCCACTCACAAAAGTGTCTATCAGGATGTGGGCAGCATTGAGTATGTTCATTCATCTGAGTCTGAGGGATTATATTCATTGGAATTCAGAAGATTGAGGGGAATCTTATGGAAACTATAAAATTATGAAGGGAGTAGATAAGATAGAAGTAGAGAGGATGTTCCCACTGAAGCTAGAACAAGAAGGCATAGCCTCAAGGTTAGAGGAAGCAGATTTAGGACTGAATTCAGAAGGAACTTCTTCACTCAAAGTGTTGTTAATCTATGAAATTCCTTGCCCAGTGAAGTAGTTGACACTATTTCAGTAAACATTTTTAAAGCTATGGTAGATTTTTTTTAACAATAGAGGAATTAAGGCATATGGTGAGAATGTGGGTAAGTGGATCTGAGTCCACGAAAAGATCAGCCATGATCTTATTGAATGGCGTGTAAATCTCGACCCTCCTCTGGGGTAGCTCTCAATTCCGCAATCGGTCAATGAACACCCGCAGTTTGGCTCCTTGAAACTTTGCTCTTTACTTCTTCAATCGGCCAGGTGCTGATCATTCAGAATCACAGAAGTTGAGCACTTCCATACTTCTTGGAGAGGCTGCACATCGTAGGTTAGTACAAAGACACTTTATACTTTTCTTAAAGCAGGGTACAAGGCCTGATCGCATTGTGTTTTCAATCAATTTCCAATCAATACATGATGTTGCCTCATTGACAGTTACCTAATCCAATTGTATTAACTGGTAAAAAACTTATGTCACAATGCTTAGGTTACTGAATTGCCTCACCATATAGCACCATAACATTTGCTACTGAAGGTCAGCTAGAATGGTTAGTACTGCATTATCTTATCATTACATTATTTATGCTGCAGCCCTAGCAGAATGCAAAGTTCCCAGGCTAAAAGAGCAGATCTAGCAGAATTCACTGTTCCCAGGTTGGAAGCGATTTTGTTGCCAACTTGCACAGCAGCCATCTTGTGCGTGCACCCAAATCACAGACTCACAGGCAGAGCAAGCTCGAAAGGCCGAACGGCCTACACCTGCTCCTAGTTCTTATATTCTATGTTCTTATGTATCCCTGCCATTATCCAGAGCTTTGTACATGGAGTCCTTACAGACATGGCCTTGCAGAAGAGGTGGAAGTTAGCTCACATGACTGCAATGGTGCAGATCTGCTCCAGACACAGTATCAAGTATATCTCAAAACTGATGACCAGATTTTTACCTGCAATGGAGATGAAGTGGTGCTCCTAAAACACCAGATTCTGCCTCCCCTAGGTGATGCGTTCATCCCAAGTTTTTGTGCATGCCCTGGCCCCTCCTATATTCCCAGCTCCTTCAGGTAATGTCCTGACAGTGAACTTGATAAAGGATCGATCAGCCCAGTTCCCAAAGAATCTGGCTCCACTCTTGTCTCGATTTACCTTGGCTCCCGAAGTCAGTTCAAACTGGTTGCAGATGCTCACGAGTCAGTGCACTGACAGTGGATTCACGCGGGAAATGGTGACTTCCTCTATGTACAGGGAGATTTTGATCTGAAGGCCACCACTGCCTGGAATAGCCACCTCTCTCAAACTCAGACCCTTCCTGATGGACTCAGAAAAAGGCCCTTTATAACACACAAACAAGGCAGGAGAGTGTGGGCAACCCTACCTGACTCCAGATCTGATCACAGATAACAGAGTGTGAGGCTGGATGAACACAGCAGGCCAAGCAGCATCTCAGGAGCACAAAAGCTGACGTTTCGGGCCTAGACCCTTCATCAGAGAGGGGGATGGGGAGAGGGTTCTGGAATAAATAGGGAGAGAGGGGGGAGGCGGACCAAAGATGGATAGAGAAGAAGGTAGGTGGAGAGGAGAGTAGAGGTGGGGAGGTAGGGAGGGGATAGGTCAGTCCGGGGAGGATGGACAGGTCAAGGAGGCGGGATGAAGTTAGTAGGTGGGAAATGGTGGTGCGGCTTGAGTTGGGAGGAGGGGATAGGTGAGAGGAAGAACAGGTTAGGGAGGCAGGGATTATCTAGGTTGGTTTTGTGATGCAGTGGGGGGAGTGGATGAACTGGGTTGGTTTTGGGATGCAGTGGGGGAAGGGGAGATTTTGAAGCTCGTGAAGTCCACATTGATACCATTGGGCTGCAGGGTTCCCAAGCAGAATATGAGTTGCTGTTCCTCCAGATCTGATCTGGAAGGTCTCTGATTCCCACCCATTGATTGAGACTGCATTGCTGATATTAGTGTTGAGGAGTGAGATCCAATTGCGGATTCCTTCCCCAAAGTCCAAACTGGAGAACACAGATGAAGGGTCTGGGGCCGAAACGTCAGCTTTTGTGCTCTTAAGATGCTGCTTGGCCTGCTGTGTTCATCTAGCTCCACACTTTATTATCCCTATCTCACATGTAGGTGTGTGATGTGATGTCATCGGCCTTCTCCTGGTCCAGTAGGCTTCCACTCTTATGTCCTGCATATAGGCAATTGTATCCTTAAGGAGTACAAGGCTTTTAGAGATCATGCTGTCTGGTATAACACTTGTACAGAGATAATGGGAACTGCAGATGCTGGAGAATCCAAGATAATAAAGTGTGAAGCTGGATGAACACAGCAGGCCAAGCAGCTGGACTTCACCAGCTTCTAAATCTCCCCTTCCCCCACCGCATCCCAAAACCAGCCCAGTTCTTCCCCTCCCCCCACTGCATCCCAAAACCAGCCCAGCCTGTCTCTGCCTCCCTAACCTGTTCTTTCTCTCACCCATCCCTTCCTCCCACCCCAAGCCACACCTCCATTTCCCACCTACTAACCCCATCCCACCTCCTTGACCTGTCCATCTTCCCTGGACTGACCTATCCCCTCCCTACCTCCCCACCTATACGCTCCTCTCCACCTATCTTCTTTTCTCTCCATCTTCAGTCCGCCTCCCCCTCTCTCCCTATTTATTCCAGAACCCTCACCCCATCCCCCTCTCTGATGAAGGGTCTAGGCCTAAAACATCAGCTTTTGTGCTCCTGAGATGCTGCTGGGCCTGCTGTGTTCATCTAGCTCCACACTTTGTTATCTTATAACACTTGTACATGTTCTTTTTGTCTACAATGTACAGTGACATTATTTAGATATGTAGCTTCCAGTACACACAGGTATACTGTACTGTGAGTGTGATTGCCAATCTTAAGTTGCTCATCAGCATAACTTTCAGTCTGCTGTGAATTCATTAGCATATACCGTCCAATCAGGGGAACACGTATAATCTTGGGAACGATGCATTGCCTTTTGCAAACACAGCTGGTTGGATACATTTGGAGTACTTCCAAAGAAACATGATGTTTGATACAATTCACCAAGTTTTGGAATCTACAATGTTCTGACCCTGAAATTCTTAGATTGTATTATTCATTTGTGTGACAGTGTGACAATACTATGGCTTTAAGAAGTGCATTTTGTCCTCATTTTTTAAAGAAGAAAGTTTGAGCCAGAGATGCCAGGCTGTCTGCTCCAAAGCCAGTAACAGCTCATGAGGCCTTGTTTTTCTTAAAAAAATTTGGAACAACTTAGATGCAGTCTGAATGGTTGGGATCAAGCTCCCACAGAACCAGGATTTTCTTTTCGTTTATGCCTTCAGTAGCTGTTGCTGGGGTCTTGAACCTTCCTTTCTCTGTTACAGCTTAAAGCTGGGGCTCTCTTTCTGCTGCTAGAATTGTATATGAGACTATCTATTTTACTGAATTTGCCTTTACCAAGGGTGTGTTTATGGGATGTTACCATATTGGAACGGTTACTTAGCGGTAGTTGATATATATATTATTTTGTTAAGAATTTCAATAGAGTTACTGTTAAGCCAATTCTTTTATTTTTATTTTGTCTGTACTATAACTGTAGTGTCTGAATAAAGTGTGTTTTGTTTGAAGGCTGGCAGCTTAGCCAATCAAATTGCATATATATGCAATATATACCTCAGAGTTACTTTAAAATAAAAAAATTGTTAGCGCATAGACTATCTTCTTAATATATTCTGAGGTGGTTTGGCCTGGCCCATAACAACAGGCAGAGCACCTATGTGGTTTTTGACATCAGCATCCCCTCCTGGCAAACACCTTTTGTGTTGCTGCTGCGTAGTGACAGTGTGGAATCTGTTCTTTAAATATTTGTGATGGCTTATCCTCCAGGATCATCTCAGATAGCTAGGCACTCTCCATTCCGTGGTCTTGCTTTTTGTTGATGTTTGAGTGGCAATTCTGCTGTGGGAACTGTCTTTCTGTGTTTTCTCATGCATTTTCAGCGTTTTTCTCACGTCTTTGGAGAAGGTTTCATTGATGGCCTGGAGCTCAGTTTCATCTGTCCGTTGAAGCTCAATGATTGAAGTTGCAACATCTTTATAGCTGCATTTCTCAGATGAGCCACTGTGTGACAGCACCAATCTGTGTCTGAGCTCTAATATTAATCAGCAGCTTGATATTGTCTCAACCATTATTCTCTGGCCCAATTAAACATTATCAGACACAGTCTCATCAATGAAATCATGAGCTGGATAATCTCCTACTGCAACATGTATCACTTGCCCTATTAATTTCTCAAAGCCAGATCCAAAATGATTTAGAGATGGTAGGAACTGCAGATGCTGGACAATTAGAGATAACAAGGTGTATAACTGGATGAACGCAGCAGGCCAAGCGGCATCAAAGGAACAGGAAAGCTGACATTTTGGGCCTTGATTCGTCTTGGGTCTAGGCCCGAAACATCAGCTTTCCTGCTCCTATGATGCTGCTTGGCCTGCTGTGTTCATCCAGCTCTACACCTTATTATTCAAAATGATTTCCTCCCTTCGTGAACTGGGCAGATTTTTATTGAGAAAGATCTCCATGTCGCATCTTCAAAACTCTTTTTTTTCCCCAAGCTTTGTACAATGTTTACTCCTAGTCTACATTAGAGTAACTAATATCATCTAAAGCAAATATTTTAGTTTGCTTTGAAATATGCAGATAAATTACAAATTTTACAAAGCTATTTCCTCTTCCGCATTAAACATGGAAACTTCCACCGATTTGACAGCACCCCCTCTGTCTCACAACTCAGAATTTTAGAGCTATTATATGAACAGTGACACGGCCCTCCCTTATTTCTTCTATGTCACTCCTGAATAATTGGTAAACAGGTTTAGACCTCCATAAAAACAGAGATAAACTCAGCAGGTTTAGTGGCATTTGTGGAGAGAGCAACAGAGTTAATGTTTGAGTTCAATGTGACTCTCGTTTGACAAGAAAGGGGTTGGAAAATATTGACGGAGTCGGGGAGGAGCAAGTGGAACCTGGCATGGGGTGGGATTAGAAGGAGGGACACAGGTGGAGGGCAGGGGAGGACAGGAAAAATCCTGAGCTTGTTGGTACCTGTGAGCTTTTGGAGCTTGCATTCCTTAACACCTAAAAGGTAGAGATAAAGCTTTAATCTTCCTTGCAACTCCTCTCTCAGCATCAGCATAAAAACCATCAGTTTCCAGGCCGTTTCACTTCTGAAGAGCTGGCTCCAGCATTTTTGTTTTTATTTCAGATTGGCAGGATCTGCATTGTTTTGTTGCCCATTCCAGAGTGCTGCACTTCTCTAGCTTCTACCCTAAACATGTTAAAGATGCCATCCCCTACAGGCACACAGGATCTGCTCAGATGAGGAGGAATGCGATGGACACCTAAAGATGCTGAAAGATGCCCTCAGAAGAATGGGATATGATACTCAATTCATCGATCGCTAATTCCGACGTGCCACAGCAAAAAAATTGCAACAGCCTCCTCAGAAAACAGACACAGGAAATGATCGATAGAGTACTCTTTGTCATCCAGTAGTTCCCTGGAGCAGAGAGTTTACATCATGTTCTCCGTAGCCTTCAACATGTCATCGATGACGATCAGCATCTCACTAAGATCATCCCTAAACTTCCACTTCTCATCTTCAAACAACCGCCAAATCTTAACCAGACCATTGTTCACAGCAAACTACCCAGCGTTCAGGACAACATCCACCACAATGCAACGCAACCCTGCCATAGCATGGCAGGTAGTCATGCAACTCGGCCAACGTTGTCTATCTCATACGCTGCAAGCAAGGATGGCCCGAGGCATGGTATGCTGGTGAGACCATGCAGACGCCACAGCAACAGATAAAGGACACCGTGCAACAATCACAAGACTACAATGTTCGCCTCCAGCCGGGGAACACTTCCGGGTTTAAGGACATTCAGCCTCCAACCTTCGGGTAAAGGTCCTCCAAGGCAGCCTTCGAGATGAACAATAACACAGAATCACCAAACAGAGCCTGAATGCCAAGTTCTGAACCCATGAAGCTGGCCCCAACCATGATCTTGGGTTAATATTGCACTATATATGACTCCAAATGCACAGTTCGATATCTGTAAAACCTTCCTTACTATTCTCTTTTGACACCTTTATCTTGATAAATTGTTAGTACCTTAATTGGTTGGTACAGTTTTGGAATTTCTTATTATTTTGGTTAGTCCCTCAGCATGTGACTCTTAAACCTATCATGTTATTCCAGTCATTTAGTTTGTCTCCAGCACCACCTTATTTTTAATTTTTTGTAATTATCTCTCTGCCTCATTTAATCTGATGATAGGTCATCCCTTCGCTTGTTATTCAGCTGTTGACACTTTCTCACACCGTCTGACACTTTTGATCACCTGCAGAGACTCACTCAACACTCCATCACACCATTTATATGATCTTTTGAGCTATCTGCCCTTGATCTCTCTGCACATAAATTCTGTCTTCTGTACGCTTTTCTGTCACTTCCCCTGATGAAAAGGCTATGCTCCGAAAGCTTGTGATTTCAAACAAATCAAGTTAGGCTATAACCTGGTGCCCAGTGACTTCTGACATTCCAGGATGAATCAGTAATATCACTAATGGCAAAGTTTGGAGGGTCCAAGGAGACAGAACTAATGAAGCTCACCTCTTGCTTGACGAAACAGCACACCTTCATGTTGAACACCATCTGGGTGAAGCAGTCAAGGTGGCTATGTCGCAGAATGTACACTGGGTGAGGGATTTCAGTGTACACCACCAGGAACAGCTCAGCAGCAGTACTACTGATCAAGTTGGTCGGGTCCTAAAGGACGTAGCTGCTGGACTGGGTCTGCAGCAGGCGGTGAAGGAAGAGCAAGAGGGAAAACTATACTTGGTTGTGCCATTGTGAATCTTTTTGTAGCAGATCTGTTCATGATAGTATGAGTAGGAGTGACCACCGCTCAGTCCTTTGAGAGGAATTGTTTATGATCTTAGGCTAAGCTGGTTAGGACTTTACTCATGATGGCTTAGAAAAAAACAGAAGTGAAAGGATTCTTAAGGGATTTGGCAGGATAAATGCTGAGAGGATGTTTCTCCTTGTGGGAGAGTTTAAGACCAGAGGGCAGAGCCTCAGAGTTAAGGGACATCAATTTAAGACTGAGGTGAGGAGGAATTTCTTCTCTCAGAGGTCTGTGAGCCTTTGAAACTTCTTGCCACAGAGAGCTGTGGGGACAGAGTCTTTGTGTATATTGAAGGCTGATAGATTCTTGATCAGAAGGGCAATCAAGGCTTAGGGGGAAAACACAGGAAAATTTGCCATGTGCAATGTAGTATAAGCCATAATCTTACTGAATGGTGGAGGGGGCTTGAGGGGCCAAATGGCCTACATATTTCTTTTGGTCTCATGACTTTATGGAGACCAAGTCCTGTGTTCACGTTGAGGATGCTCTTCATTGAATTGTGTAGCACAATCAACATATTAATTAAGATAGATTTCAAAAAAGAGGCACTCAAGACTCATTCATTAGATGGCTGTGCAGAAGCTGAATTGTAATCAACTACGTCAGTGACCTTGTGACTGGTATATCCCTCATTCTACCATTGCCTTCAAACCAGGGTTACCATCACCCCTGGTTCAATGTACAGTCTAGGAGGGCAGACCAGGAGCAGCACCACACTTACATAAAAATGGGATGTCAACTTGTTGGCTTTGGAACATGGGAATACTCACATGACAAACAACAGAAACAGTATGCAACCAAGAAGGCAGGCGATCCTGGAACCAATGTGTCTGATCTAAGCTCTACAGTCCTGCCACATCAGATCATGAATTGTGATAGACAATTAAACACTCCACAGGAAGAAAGTTCCCATGAATGACCCCATTGATGGGGGAGCCCAGTATATCCATGCAAAAGGCAAAGCTTAAGCATTTACAAATATCTTCAGCCTAGTAGTGCCTAAAGGCTGGTCCATTTTGGCCTCTTCCTGATATCACTGTATCATAGATTCGGACAACTCAATTCACCTCATATCAAGGAAAGGCTAAAGGCAGCAGATAGATCAAAGGCTATGAGTCCTGATGACATCCCTGCAATTGTTCTGAGGATTCGATCTCCAGAACTAGGCATGCCCCAAGCCAAGTTGTTTCAGTACAGCTACAACACTGGCATCTACCCAACAAAATGGAAAATTGCTCAGTGCACAAAAAGCAGGACAAATCCAGCCAAGCTAATTACTGCTCCATCAGCGTACTCTCGATCATCAGTAAATTGATGGACGTTATTATCAACAGTGGTATTAAGCAGCATTTACACAATGTAAGCAGCACAATGAAATTGATAATGGTCATGCACCTCCTGACCCCATTAAAACTTCACACCAATCATGGACCAGAGAGATTAACCCGTGAGGGCAGTATCATAGATAGAAACCTAAAATTAGCTGGGTTAGTCAAAATGAAATTAAATGAAATGAGAAGGATAAATCATATGAAGCTGAGTGGTGACCTAACAATTAGAAAGGTAATTGGTTTTAATGTGTTACTGGTCTGAAGTAATGTGTGTGTGTTTAAGTAATAATGGACTGAACTATTGCAGTGACTCTGAAAGGCTGAAATCTTGTTTGAAAAAAACAGTGATAACATGGACTACTTATCAGCTACCTGGTCACAAGCTCAGTTGCAATCCAATGTTTGTTTGTTTCCTCATATACTACCGTACAGAACCAAACTGCCTTAGTGACTAAGTGCATATAAAAAGATATTTTTATGGATAAAGTATACTTTTGAAGTAAAATAAATTTGGCTGAGGTACAGTGACACCAGTAGTGTGGGTGTAATTCTTGCACAGACTGTGGTTATCATAGTGGTCTTTCCTTCTCAACTTCTCTCCTCACCTGAGGTGTGGTGACCTTCACATTAAACCACCACCTATCATCTCTCTCTCTCTCTCTCTATAATAAGAGAGCAGCCCTATAGTCTGGTAAGACAATGGCAACCTTGCCTTACCTGAATTGATCTCAGAATTTTGCTGTGCATTCGATGACATAAAGATGCAACAGCCCATTACGTTCAAAAGGTGAGCCTCCTTCCGGGGAAATCAAGCAAATAAATCGATCAAACTGGCCATTGAAAATTGAACACTTTTGTGTCTGCCAGTGGTCAAACTGATCCTGATTGAAAGTGTAAAGGCTTCAATGCACAATTTTACTGTATGGAAAAGCCTATAAGAGAGTTTGCTTCAGAGTACAATTAAGTAGCTCAGGAGATCATCTGATCAGTGCCTGGAGCAAACTGATCTCCTCCTTCGGTCTGATCCTTGGACAAGTCTGTATAAACTAATTTATTTGTAAACATAAGCATTGTGCTGCTAAACCTTTTGCAGATTTTTGTAACGTACTTTGCTCTAATGAAGAACATCGGGTATATCCCATTGATAGTATTACCTCGGGTTATTGATAGCTGAAGTAAACACAATAGTCCAGGGAAACCAGGAATAAAAGCCTACAGTTTGGCAACATGGAGACCTAGTCAAACTGAAGTCAATGGAAATCAAGGGGAAAAGTCTCCACTGATTGTAAGGTCTAGCATAGCAATGGAAAGCTGGAGGTCAGACACTTCAGTCAAGGTGTTGTCCCCAGAATAGGGGCATCCAAAACTAGAGGGCAAAGGGTTATGATGAGGCATGCAAGATTTAAAAGGGAGCTAAAGAGCAACATTTTCACTCAGAGGATGTGCGTGTGTGGAAATAGCTGCAACAGACACAATTACAACATTTAAGAGATGTTTGGAAAGGTACATGAATAGGAAAGGTTTAGAGAGATAGGGCCAAATGTAGACAAGTGGGACTTATTTAGTTTGGGAAACGTGGTCTTTCGTAGAATTTCATAGGACGAGTTGGACCAAAGGGTGTGTTTCAGTGCTGTATACTTAATGACTCTACTAAGTCCTTACTTCAGTTTTAAGGACCAATTTTACCAAAAAGTTCCTCTCTTCCACTGAAAGAATTGACTGTGTTGGTGTACAGTTCTGCAGGTATCATACCTGTTCTAATACCTTGCCTCTGTCTTTTATGGTGATATGGATGCTGAGCAGTCACCAGCTATCTGATGATGGTGGGCATCACACTGAGACTATTCCTGGCCTGTTTTGAGCTCCATTCGCTCTCCAGCATGCTAACTGAATGGCAGTTGGAATGGGAGTTCCTTTTGTCTTTTTCATATCCCTTGTTGATTCAACCATAGCAGGTGGTAGCAATAACTGAGATCAAACAATTGAGGGAAAACCAGGTTTCAAACCCCAATAAATGTTGTCATCGGGAAACTTCAATCTCCTTTGATCTATTTTTTTCTTTCAGTAATTGTGAGGCAAGATTAAACGTGATGTCATAGAGTCATAAAGCCTTTGATCCAACCAGTCCATGACAAACAAAATCCCGAACTAAACTAGCCCCCGCTGCCTGCTCCCAGCCTATATCCCGCCAAACCTTTCCTATTCATGTACTTATTTAAGTATCCACATCTACCATTTCCTCAGGAAGTTCATTCCACATGTGAACTACCCTCTGTGTATAAAAGTTGCCCCTCATTTCTTTCTTAAATCTCTCTCCTCTCCGCTTAAAAATGTGCTGCCTAGTGTTGAAATCACCCATCCTATGGAAAAGACAACTACCATTAACTCCATCTATACCCCTCATTATTTCATAAACTTCCATAAGGTTGCCTCTCAACCTCCTATGGCCCAGCCTATCCAGCCTTTCTTTCTAATTCAAAACTTTCCATATCCAGCAATACCTTGGTAAATCATCCTGAACCCTCTTCACCATAATAATATCCTTTCTATAATAGGGCGGCCAGAACTGCTCTTGATCGAGTTCCTTTTGGCAGTGTTATGTAGATGCACCACACACAATACAAATCCAAAACCATATGAAAAATATTCCTCTGTGTGTTCTTCAACATTGACTTGACTCTTTGTTGAGTACAAGAGATTCTTTACATATAATAAAGGGAAAAGAATAACTGGAGAGAGAATAAGATCCCTCAAGGACCAAAGTGGATGTGTATGTGTGGAACTGCAGGAGGTGGTCCTCAATGAATATTTCTCCTGCGTGTTTACTGTGGAGAAAGACATGAAGACTTGGGAACTTGGGGAAGTTAGTGGCGATATCTTAGGGACAATCCATATCCCAATAGAGGGGTGTTGGAAGTACTAGAATATATGAAAATGGATAAATCTCCTGGTCCGGCCCAGATATATCCAAGAACCCTGCACGGGGCTAGAGAAGAAATTGCAGGGGTAATGGGAACTACAGATGCTGGAGAATTCCAAGATAATAAAATGTGAGGCTGGATGAACACAGCAGGCCAAGCAGCATCTCAGGAGCACAAAAGCTGACATTTCGGGCCTGGACCCTTCATCAGAGAGCACGCATCATCCTCCGACACTTTCGCCATTTACAGTCCGACCCCACCACCTAAGACATTTTTCCATCCCCACCCCTGTCTGCTTTCCGGAGAGACCACTCTCTCCGTGACTCCCTTGTTCGCTCCACACTGCCCTCCAACCCCACCACACCCGGCACCTTCCCCTGCAACCGCAGGAAATGCTACACTTGCCCCCACACCTCCTCCCTCACCCCTATCCCAGGCCCCAAGATGACATTCCACATTAAGCAGAGGTTCACCTGCACATCTGCCAATGTGGTATACTGCATCCACTGTACCCGGTGCGGCTTCCTCTACATTGGGGAAACCAAGCGGAGGCTTGGAGACCGCTTTGCAGAACACCTCCGCTCAGTTCGCAACAAACAACTGCACCTCCCAGTCGCAAACCATTTCCACTCCCCCTCCCATTCTCTAGATGACATGTCCATCATGGGCCTCCTGCAGTGCCACAATGATGCCACCCGAAGGTTGCAGGAACAGCAACTCATATTCCGCCTGGGAACCCTGCAGCCTAATGGTATCAATGTGGACTTCACCAGTTTCAAAATCTCCCCTTCCTCTACTGCATCCCTAAACCAGTCCAGCTCGCCCCCTCCCCCCACTGCACCACACAATCAGCCCAGCTCTTCCCCCCCACCCACTGCATCCCAAAACCAGTCCAACCTGTCTCTGCCTCCCTAACCGGTTCTTCCTCTCACCCATCCCTTCCTCCCACCCCAAGCCGCACCCCCATCTACCTACTAACCTCATCCCACCTCCTTGACCTGTCCGTCTTCCCTGGACTGACCTATCCCCTCCCTACCTCCCCACCTATACTCTCTCCACCTATCTTCTTTTCTCTCCATCTTCGGTCCGCCTCCCCCTCTCTCCCTATTTATTCCAGTTTCCTCTCCCCATCCCCCTCTCTGATGAAGGATCCAGGCCCGAAACGTCAGCTTTTGTGCTCCTGAGATGCTGCTTGGCCTGCTGTGTTCATCCAGCCTCACATTTTATTATCAAGAAATTGCAGCGGCCCTGTCTGATATGTTGGCATCATCATTAGCCATAGGTGAGGTCCTGGAAGACTGGAGGGTAGCAAATGTTGTGCCTTTGTTCAAGAAGAGCTGCAATGAAAATCTTGGGAACTGTAGACCAGTAAGTCCAGCATCTGTGGCAGGTAAGTTACTTGCAAAGATTCTGAGGGATAAAATACATATGCATTTGAAAAGACATGGTTTGAATAGGAGTAGTAAGCATGGTTTTGCGTGTTGGAGATCATGCCTTACAAATTTGTTAGAGTTCTTTAATCAAATGACTGGGAAGGCAGTCTATTGAGATTTCAGTAGGCCTTTGATAAGCTTCCACATGGTAGGCTGCTTTGGAAGGTTGGATCACTTGGAATATGGGAAGAGCTGGGGTACATTGGATACACAGTTGGCTTGATGGTATGAAGCATAAGGTAATGGTGGAAGGATGGTTGTCGGACTGGAAGCCTGTGACTAGTGGTTTGCTTCAGGGGTCGGTGCTGGGCCATTGCTGCTTGTTATCCATATCAATGATTTGGATGAAAATGTATAAGGCATGATTAGTAAGTTTGCAGACGACACAAAAATTGACCGTATCGCGGACGGTGACAAAGGTTAGGAGAAATTGCAGCAGTACCTTGATCAGCTGGGAGAGTGAGCCGAGAAATAACAAGTGGAATTTAATATTGATAAGTGTGAGGTGTTGCAATTTGGAAAGTTAAATCAAGGTTGGAGTTTCATGGGCATTAAGGTGTGTAGTGAAACAGGAGGACCTTGGAGTTCAGGTGCACGGTTCTCTGAAAGTGAAGTCACAGGTAGACAGGGCAGTGAAGGCAGTTTTTTGGCACACTGTCCTTCATCAGTCAGGGCACTGAGTATAGAAGTTGGGAAGTTATGTTGCAGTTGTACAGGGCATTGGTGAGGCCACACTTGGAGCATTGTCTTCAGCTTTGGTCACCTTGCTATTGGAAGGATGTTATTAAACTGGAGAGAGTGCAAAAGAGATTGACAACGATATTGCCAGGACTCAAGGGACTGACTTTTGGGGAGACGTTGAGCAAGCTAGAACTTTTTTCATGAGAACATAGGAGACTGAGGGGGGATCTTATAGACGTGTATAAGATCATGAGAGGCATGGATAGGGTGAATGCACTCAGTCTTTTTCCCAGGGTTAGGGAATTGAGGACTAGAAAGCATCAGTTTAAGGTAAGAGAGGAAAGAATACACGGGAACCTGAGGAGCAACTTTTTTACGCAGAAGATGGTACACATATGGAATGAGCTGCCAGCAGAAGTGGTTGAGGTGGATACATTAACAACATTAAAAAGGCATTTGGACAAATGCATGGATAGGAAAGGTTCAGAAGGATATAGGCCAGGTGCAGGGAAAGGGGGTTAAGCTTAGGCGTACATTTTGGTCGGCATGGGCCACTTTGGGCGAAGGGCCTGTCACCATGCTGTAGAAATTCATGACCCAAAAAGCAAACACTAGAGGGACACCTTTCTCAGCTTCTAGATATGATGTTCTGAGAGGCACTGAATAAATTCCTGTCCAACCCAACTGTACAACAAATCAGGCATGGCTACTCAGATGAGCTTAATTCAGCAGCTTTGAGCATTGATTTTGTGACATCACAACTCAACAGGCATTCTGTCCGCCCATCCAACAGTAATATCTTCCAGAAATTAAAACACTGTCTTTTGGGTTGTGATAGTGAATTAAATGGGAGCTGTGGAGACAAAGGGAAAGGTGGAGTTGGGGAAGGGGTTTCATGGTTTGAGTTTTGTTCTTTTGTGGCAATAACTAAAACTTCGAGCAAATTCCAGAGCAAAGAGTTGACCATGATGGAATGTTGCAGTCTGGCCCATTCTAAGGTTCAGGGCTACGTATTGAAGGACACGGTAAAGCTGAGGGCAGCTGCTGCCAAGGCACAGTGGGGAAAGACAACTGTCATGATATCCCCACTAAGTATGATGAGGGTCCATTAGTTATCAGAACTCATGTTGCCTTAATGTATGTAAACATAGTCCGTATAAGTAAGTAATGATTTTAGTTTTTGCAACTGTAGGGAATGTCAAATTCCAATGTTTGTTTTTCTTGATACATAAAGACCGTACAGAACTGCTTTAGCACCTGTCAATATAGATAAAAGATTTATATGAATAAAGTATACTTTTGCAACTAAACAAGAACCATAGAACATAGAATGGTATGGCACACTACAGGCCCTTCAGCCCATGGTGTTGTATCGACTTATTATCCTACATTAAGATCAAACTACCCTGCATACTCTACATTTTACTATCCTCCTTGTACCTATACACAAGTCGCTTAAATTTCCCTAATGTATCTGATTCCATTACCACCGCCAGCATCACATTTCACGCATCCACCACTCTCTGTGTAAAGCATCATCTGAAGTTATTAAGTATCTGCACTTTGTTAAACACAGATGTACAATCTGCACCACATGTTATGTATTTGGTGAACATACTGATCAAAGTATGCCTGATCAAAGTATGAAGTCACAGCTGAGGTTACTACAGAAGGCTCTCCTTCTTAGCCTCTCGCCTCACTTAAGGTGTGGTTACACCCAGGTTAAGCCACCACCATCAGTTGTCTAACTCTCTCTCTTTCTCTCTCTCTCTCTCTCTATCTCCTAATGACACAGCTCCCCTGTGGTCCTCTGGGACAAGAACGATCTTGCCTTTTACCTTCAGGAGTCTTCACTTATATGAAGTGCACTAACTATGTTAAGGGTTCAGTTAGTCCTTGACACCTCCTTTTTAAAAATAAACACACCATTTCACACCATTCCCCTCTCTGTGTGAACTTTTTTATCCTCTGTGGGTCTCGATCACAAGTTATTCTGAATTGTCAGGTCACAGAAAGGAGGATATTGAGAATAGAAACTACTTTAAAGAAGTATCAGGCATGATATAACAGCTGGTTCAAGGGATATCATGAAGTTACTTTGACCATTATGGGATACATGATATTGAGTGGAAATAAATTAACATTGGGGTGCTCGTGATCAATTTTTCATCAATGAAACAGAGTATGTTTTACTGCCCACTGCTAATGATATGATTTGATTTGATTTGATTTATTGTGGTCATGTGTATCGAAGTACAATGAAAAGCTTTGTTTGTGAGCAGCACAGGCAGGTCACAGTAAGCAAGGTCATATAGATCATAGGGTGCTTAGACAGAGCGGACAATAAAGGTTATGGCTGCACAGGGGTGTGTGAAACAAGATCACCATTATTTGAAGTTAGAGAGTCCATTTATCACAGAATAAGCTGTTCTTGAACCTGTTGGTGTGTGTGTTCAATCTTCTGTATCTTTTGCCTGACGGAAGAGGTTGTAGGAGAGCATTACAGGGGTGGGGGGAGTCTTTGATACTGTTGGCAGCCTTCCTACAGCAACAAGAGAAGTAAATGGGGTCCATAGATGAAAGGTAGGCTTCTGTAATGGTCTGGGCTGTTTCTTATGTTCTTGGGCAGAGCAGTTGTCATAACAGGTCATTATGTACCCGGGCAGTATGCTTTCTAAAGTGCATCTCTATAAGTTGGTGAGGGTCCTTGTGAACATGCTGAATTCTCTAAGCCACCTGAGGAAGAAAAGGTATCATTGTGCCTTCTTGACTGTTGCATCCACATGGTAAGTCCAGGACAGCTTATCGTCACTCCCAGGAACTTGGCACTCTCAACCCTCTCAGCCTCTGCTCCATTGATGTAGATGGGGCGTGCTCCCCTCCCTTCTTTCTGAAGTCAACGGTCAGTTCTTTTGTTTTGCCAACATTGAGAGAGAGGTCGTTATCATTGCAACATGAATGGCCTTACTTCCACTCCTATGTCTTATGGTGTTATGAAATCAAGCCCTCTGTCTTCTTTCTTCATTCTGACTTATTATTGTTTGATATCCATCTTACTATGGTGGTGTCATCAGCAAACTTGTAGCTGGTTTTCATTTGGAATTTGGCTACACAGTCATGGGTGTACAGGGAGTACAGGTGTGGGGCTGCAAACTCTTCCTTGGGACGCTCCAGTGTTGAGGGTTATCATGGAGGAGGTATGATTGTCTAACTTCACTGACTATAGTCAGTAGGTCAGGAAGCCAGCTGGATCCAGCTGCAGAGAGTGGAGCCAAGACCTAGATCTCCAAGTTTTGACATCAGTCTGGAGCAGGGAATAAATGGTGTTAAAAGCAAAGTAGGAGCCTGATGCAGCTGTCCTTGTTGTCCAGATGTTCCAGGGATAAGTACAGGATTCAGGATATGGTGCTCACGTAGAATTTAGTTGATAGGCAAACTGCAGGGGATTGAAGCAGGCTGGGACCCTCAAGTTGATGTGAATCATGATCATAATGTATTTTACATTATCTCTAATTACGTAAGAAATTGGACATGGATTTCACGGTATTGAAGAATCCAACAAATATTTATTATGACTCACTATTCTGTAGAAACATTACATTCCTCAGAATATGTGTGACTGGGCTACATTAAGCTGTTAGATTACTATAGAACAGCATGTTACCATTAAAATGCCATGCTTCAGGTGGTCTGAGATGATTTGTAGAACAAAACCTTGTTCCCTCAGGTCACATGCTACGATAGAGTGATGATGTCATTAACATATGCCTTCAAGGTATACTGATTGTAAGATATAACACAACAGCAAATAGCGGATAAAGCATGTAAACTCACTGTAAGAGATGGGGATTGTAATAGAATAACAGGCCCCTTTACATACTTTCGTCCAGGAACCATTGTCCTGAATCTTTTCTGCAACTTTTCTCATGCCATTGCATTCTTCCTAAAGTGTGGTGCCCAGGATGGGATGCAATTCTCCAGTTCTCATTAAGTCATAACTGCCTTGATTTTGTATTCTTGTTTCTCTAAGTATAAAGTCCAGGATAACACATGATTCTTTAAAGCACTTTCTCAAGCTTTCCTATCACAATAGACAGGTATACATTCTCAGGCCCCTTTGCTCGTACATCCACTTTAGAATTGTGCTTTTTATTTTCCATTGCCTCTCATTCTCCCTCCAAAAATATATCTCCTCATTCTGCTTCGTATTATGTCAAGTATCCATCCACTCCATCTGCCTATATTCTCCTCACAGTCCACAATACTTCCAGGTTTGGTGGCTTTTGGCCTGCATGACAAGGTTAGGTCTACATTGTAGATTAGGGAAAGCAATGATCCCTTTGGAGAGCACATTGTATGCCTTCCCCCTCTGAAAAGCAGAAATTCACCATGACTCTCTATTTCCTGTCCCTAAAAAAATGTCAAATTTATTCTCCTTTTCTCACTTCTACTTTGGGGGTCCGAAATTGCTCATAAATCCTTTAATGTGGCAACCTATCAAAATCTGTTTGAGAGTCCACGCACATCACCTTCATCAGATTGCCCTTATCAAAGGCCCTCATCAAAAGCCTCCATCAAATTCTTTATCTTTGACAGATCTCCACTCGCCTTCCTTAATTAATTCATTTTTATTAAAGTGATTGTTAATTTTGTCCAGGGATTATATCTATCCAGTTAGTTTTTATTGTTTACAATGATTTGGAGGAACAAAATGAATGGCTAATTTTACAGACAACCCAAAAATAGGTGGAAAGGCAAGTTGCAAAAGGGATACAGTTTACTGAGAGGTATCGATAGGTTAAGTAAGTGGGCAATAAATTGGCAAATGAACAATAATGCTGCAAACTTTTGTTCATTTAACTGGGAGATAAAAGAACAGTATTATTCAAATGATATAAAGCTGCAACACAAAGGGACTTGGGAATACTTGTGTATGACAAATAGAAAGCTATCACACAGATGCAGTAAGTCACCAGGAAGGCTAATAGAATGTTAGCCATTATTTCAAGGGAATTGAAGTACAAGATTTCGGAAGTCTTACTTCAACTGTACAAGGTGCTGGTGAGACCATATCTGGAGTACTGCGAGCAGTTTTGTTCCCTCTATTTAAGAAAAGATATTATTTCATTGGAGATAATTCAGAAGAGATTCACGAAGATGATGCCTAGTACAGAGGGATGGTCTTATGAGTAAAGGCTAAACAGTGTTGTTCTCTATTCACTGGAGTTTAGAAGAAGGCAAAATGAAACACATAGGATTCTTAAGGAGTTGACAGGATTAATGCTGAGAAGATTTTCTCTGCATGGGAGAAATTAGAACTAGAAGGCGTTGTCTCACAATAAAAGGACACTAATTAAAACTCTCACAGGGTTGAGAGTCTTTGGAACTTCTTGTCACAGACAGCTGCAGGGACAGACACTTTGTATATGTTTAGGACTGATAACAGATAGATCCTTGATCAGTTAGGAAATGAAGGGTTATTTGAAGAAATGACAAAGAAGACTGATGAAGGCAGAGCAGATGATGTTCTCAATATGGACTTCGGCAAGGTGTTTGACTAGTTTCTGTATGATGGACTGGTTAACAAGGTTAGAGCACATGCAATATAGGGAGAGCTAGACATTTAGATACAAAATCGGCTCAAAAGTAGCAGATAGAGGGTGATGGTGGAGGGTTGTTTTTTGGACTGGAGGCCGTGATCAGTGGTGTGCCACAAGGTTCAGTGCTGGGTCCATTGCTTTTTGTCATTTATATAAATGATTTGGATGTGAATAGTGGAGGTATGATTAGCAAGTTTACAGATGACCAAAATTAGTGGTGTATTGGCACTGAAGAAAGTTATCTTAGAGTATAACAGGACCTTAATCAGATGGGCTGATGGGTTGAGGAGTGCCAGATGGAGTTTATTTCAAGTAAATGTGAGATTTTGCATTTTGATGAGGCAAATCAGGGCAGGACTAACAGGCATATTGAAAGTGTCCTGTGGAGTATTGCCAAACAAAGAGATCTTGAGGCGCAGATTGGTATTTCCTGGAAGGTGGAGTCACAGGTAGACAGGATAGTGAAGAAGACATTTGGTACACTTGCCTTTATTGGCCAGTGCATTGAATATGGGAGTTGGGAGGTCATGTTGCGGCTGTGCAGGACATTGGTCTCCCAGCTTTGGAATGATGTTGTCAAACTTGAGAGGGTTCAGAAAAGATTTACAATTATGTTGTTGGGCTCAGAGGGTTTGAGCTATGTGGACAGGCTGATAAAGTTAAGGCTATTTTCCCTGGAGTGCAGAGGCTTGGGGAGGGAACCTTATAAATGTTTATAAAGTCATAAGGGGCATGGATAGGGTGAATAGGCTAGATCTTTTCCCCAAAAAAGGAAGTCCAAAACTAGAGTGCATAGGTGTAAGGTGAGAAGGGAAAATATAAAAGGGACCTAAGGGACAACTCTTTCATGCAGAGGGTGGTGCTTGTGTGGAATGAGCTGCAGAAGAAGTTGGTCGAGGCTGGTTCAGTCACAACATTTAAAAGGCATCTAAATGGGTACATGAATAGGAATAGTTTTGAGGGTTATGGGCCATGTGCTGGAAAATGGGACGCGATTAATTTAGGATACCAGATCAGCCTGGATAAGTTGGACAGAAGGGTCTTTTTACATGCTGTACATCTCTCTGACTCAGGCTAAGTTGACATGATTACAACATTTAAAAGGCATCTGGATGGATATATGATTAGGAAGGGTTTAGAGGGATTTGGATCTAATGCTGGAAAATGGGACTAAATTTATACAGGATACCCAGTCGGCATGGACAAGTTGGGCTGACAGGTTTGTTTCAATGCTGCATATGTCTATGACTCTTTGACTGTAAGTCACTGAATGTACTCAAGAATGAGATCAAGCTGATCAGCCATGATTATATTGAATAAGGGAGCAGGCTAAAAAGATTGAATGGCCTTCTCCTGTAACTAGTTTCTGAGTTTCCTTTTTACTCTCAATGTACTTTAATACTGATTCCTGCCAGGTGAAAATTGCTAGTAAGGCAAACATTAATTGCTCATTCCTAACTGACCTTGAGCAGATGGTGTTGTTGACTGTACTTATTTTTTTATTCTTTCACATAATGTGGACATCACTGGTCTACTACGATTAGAATTGTTACCTCCCAATCGGCCTCAAACTGCTTGGATTCCCCAGCTATTTCAGAGGGTAGTTAACAGTAAACCACACCTGGAGTCACATGTAGGTCAATAAGATAAAGATAGCAGATTGCTTTCCCTGAGGGGAAGGAAAGTGGGTTTTTACAACAAGCAATGACACAGTAACTTCACTGTTACTATGAAATTTTAGTTCCATCAGTTGGTATAATGGGGTGAGTTGGTATAATGGGGTGTTCTTAAAGAATTATACGGGGCCTCTGGAGTAGACATTCCCATTGAGACAAACTCTCTTCTAAGAGCAATAGATTTCCTCTATTGGATTGGATTGGTATTAACTGACATTCTAATAGCTCCCTGATCACTATTAATGAGCATTTCATTTATGTTGAATTACAGATATATTACCTATTTTAACTTAAATTCCTCCAGGTGCTGTGATGAAACTTAAATGGATGTCTCCAGCACATGATGCGTGTATGCTAACATCCCCTGTCCTGATGCCTTCCTGACTTCAAGTACAGGCTGTCTTTCCAATACCACTCGAATCCTAGCCTGCCCAGCACCTTAACTCTTTCCTCTTTCCTTGTGAGCTGAGCAATCACATCTTTCCAAGTAAAGGCAGATACCTTAGACATCTTTTCTGCCTTGATGTGTAACTCCACGTTTTTAATTCCCTGAAGTGGATCCATGTGTCTTTTTGTTGCAAAGTTACTACTTATTAAGGCCTAGAGAATATTTATATTTGCTTCTATCTTTGCTGCCAATCTGTTTTGATAACCTTTTTTCCTTCTCTCAATTATTTTCTCACTTCAAATCTAACATTTATGTTCAGCTTGGTTCCTACTTGTACTATCAACCTGACAATTATCATTCACCACTCTTACTGCTTTATCTTACACCATCTCTTTTCTTTAATCATGAAATGTCACTATTACTGGCTCACCCAGCATTTATTGCCCATTGCTAGTTGATTGGGAGTTGGTGGTAATAATCTGCTTTCTGAAACCATTCCAGTCTTTGCAACACAGGGGCTCCCACAGTGCTGTTAGGATCATCCAGGGAGCTCTGGCTACTTTTGTCCTACCTTTCCCCCATGTGGGCATTTTTTTTGCAATGGTATCCAAAATATTTCATCTTTAAGGACGGTGTATTGTCCCCTTATGGTTTTGCCTCGAAGGTTTTGGAGTAGATTTGTAGCTTGGTTTGTGGGTGTTGAGGTTGGTTGGCTTACCGAGCTGGTTTCTTGTTTCATAGACATTTCATTACTCCGCTTGGTCACATCCTCAGTGCAGCCTTCAATGAAGTGTTGGTGTGTTTTTAAACTCTGGGGTCCGTTGCGCTGTACTGCCTCACATCCGGTTTTCCATTGTAGTGGAATGTATATGGGGTCGAGTTCAAAATGTTTATTAATAGCAAGCTTCATGGAGATCCAGGCTTCTCGGAATTCTCGTGCCTGTCTCTGCTGAGCCTGTCCCAGTCGAAATGGTGGCTCTCCTTGTCCACGTGGATTGAGATGAGTGAGTACTGGTCGTATCTTTTAGTAGCCAGTTGGTGTTCATATAATCTTGTTGTTAGTTTCCTTCCTGTTTGTCCGATGTAGTGTTTCTCAGTGTCTGCAGGGGATCTTGTAGATGACATTGGTCCTGTCCATGGCGGGGAGTGGGTCTTTAGTTCAGGTGAGCACTTGTAGGGCTGATGTGGGTTTGTGTGCCACTCTGATGCCCAGCGGTTGTAGAAGTCTTGTGGTGAGTTCTGACGTGTTTCTGATATAGGGTAGTGTCTTTCTGATGCTGTTCCTGTAGGCATCTTCTATCCCAATTCTTTGGATATCCATTATCCTTGAAAACCTGGAAGAGGTATTCCTCTTCCACTTGACGTAGTTCCATGTTGCTGCAGTGTGTTGTTGCCCTTTTAAACCGTGTTCACACACAGCTTCGTTTGTTTGTGCTGGGATGGTTACTATTGAAGTTCAAAGCCTGGTCTGTGTGTGGCTTTTCAGTGTACTTTTGTTTGCAGTTCCCCATTTGTCTTGCGCTCTACTATGACATCCAGGAATAGGAGCTATTTGTTTTTCTCCCCCTCTCTGGTGAATTTTATTCTGGTGAGGGTGTTGTTTGAGTTTGTGTGTGTCTCCTCTAATTTGGCCTGTTTAATGATGACAAAAGTGCCATCCATGTAGTGTATCCATAGTTTTGGTTGGATTTGTGGAAGGGCTGTCTTTTCTAGTCTATGCATCACTACTTCAGCTATGAGTTCAGAAATAGGCGATCCCATGGGTGTCCCATTGATTTGCTTGTATGTTTGGTCATTGAAAGTCAAGTGGGTGGTGAGGCATAGGTCCAATAGTTTGAGTATGTTGTCCTTAGAGATGGTTTCACTGGGGTCTTGCTCGTGTTCCAGTGGTGTTGTCATTGTTTCTCTTGCTAGTGGTATGTCTATCGATGTGAATAGGGCAGTGACATCAAATGACATCATGGTCTCTTTGTTGTCAATCCTTACGTTCTTGATGGAGTTGAGGAATTCTTGGGCTGAGTAGATGGAGTGGGGTGATTTGTTGACCAGGTGCTTGAGACTTCTTTGTAGTTGTCTAGCTAATCTGTGCAATGGAGTACCTGGTAGGGAGTCAAAGACCCTAAGGTTTGGGCACTCTTGGGAGGCCATAGAATTAATTGATTCCTTTGGGTTTCATTCTTGAGAAATCTGCTTTGTTGATCTGTTCTGTCTAAGTAAGGTTAGTGTCAGCATTACTGTCTGCCTGTGAGAAACACTACATCAGACAACAGGAAGGAAACTAACAACAAGAGAACATGACCACCAACTGGCTACAAAAAGACACGACCAATACTCACTCATCTCAATCCACATGGACAAGCAGAACCATGACTTCGACTGGGACAAGCTAGGCAGAGATAGTCATGGGAATTCCTAGAAACCTGGCACTCCACGAAGCATGTTATTAATAAACACATTAAACTCTGCCCCATATATATTTCACTGCACGAAAACTGGAAGTGAGGCAATCCATCTCAATGGACCCCAGAGTTGAAAAGCCAGGTGGGAGAACACACCACCTCATTGGAGACTGCACTGAGGACGTTACCCAGCACAGTACGAAATGTCTACAAAACAAGAAACCAGCTCGACGAGCCAAGCAAACTCAGCATGGTTTTGCCTATCACTTTCGTTCCAATTTACCCAGATCAGATTCATTTGCACGCCACTGAAACTGTTCTTCAGCCAATTTTTAAATAGAAATCATTGATGGGATGTGACCTTGTTGATTGGGCAAATATTTATTACTAATCACTGATTGCCCCTGAGGTGGTTGTGCTGAGCTGCCTCTTGAATCATTGCCATCCATTGGTGTAGGTACATACCGTGTTGAAAGGGGTGTGTTGATGTGTGTATATTATTATTAATATTTAGAGCTTTGCTTTCAAAATCGGGGTGTATGGATGTTTGCCTATTATTGTGAAGGGGGATAATAATGAACTAGGTCAGTCTTTCTGGAACATTGACTTTAAACGAGAATGTATCATGGAGCAGATAGTTGAAAGCCTCCAGGAACATTAATGGAAGTTTGTTTATATGGTGGGGATTTACAACAGGAAAGAGAAAACACTGAAAGACGTCAGCATGCTTTTGGGTTTAGAATTATCAAAGCAGATCTGACTGGTGTCATGTGTCAGTATACTCTCTCCTAGAAAAAGGAGAATAAGAGCAGTTAGGGGAATAGGTTCCTTCCAGGCCATAGAGTTTTCTTAGAAATGCTATTGCTTCATAAGATTTCTGTTGTGTGGATCTCACTGGATCAGAATTAAAAAGAAGCAATTAAATAAAAAATGATTAGAAAAGGAAATTTCTCTGGCTTTCAAGTACCTGTAAAGTGATTTTGAATTTGTAGTAACTGCAGATGCTGGAGAATCTGTGATAACAAAGTGTAGATCTGGATGAACACCGCAGGCCAAGCAGCATCAGAGGAGCACGAAAGCTGATGTTTCAGGCCTACACCCTTCTTTAGGCCCTTCAATCTCGTTTCTGAAGAAGCGTCTAGGCCCGAAACATCAGCTTTCCTGCTCCTCTGATGCTGCTTGGCCTGCTGTGTTCATCCAGCTCTACACCTTGTTATCTTATAGAAGTGATTTTGGAGGTTTTGATTTTGTTTTGTCTCGCATTTTGCAATTGTTCAAACTGTGTTATATTTAGATAAGGTGGGTTTGCTTTATTTCATTTTTGGTTTTTTTATGTAATCAACATCTCTTAAAACTAAAACATAATCACGCCAAGCATCTGATTTAGTGAACAACCACTAGATTACATTAAAGGAAAATATGATCTGTCATGCCAGATAACATTATGGGATCTGTCCTTTTTATCAGTTTTACCAGCTAGAATCAAAGCAATACATAATTAGGGAGGGAGTTCCAGGATTTTGACTGAGTGACAGTGAGGGAATAGCGATATGTTTCCAAGCCAGGATAGTTAGGGACTTGGAGGAAACAGAACAGGTGGTGAAATTCCCAAATACTCTTGTCCTTCTATCCCTCTAGATGGTGGTAGTCATGGGTTTGGAAAGTGCTGTCTAAGGGATATTAGGGAAGGTTCTGGAACATGAATGTGGGTATGATCCAGTCACACTTAGCCTTCTGGAAGTATGTTTTAATACACATTACAAAACAGGAAAAGAATGGCCCATACATAAGGAGACAACGTGTCCAATGCCCACTTTAGCCAATCATCTGAGACCTGTGTAGCCCATTATCAGCCAAACTGAGAATCCATTCATTTAATCTATAAATTCCTGATTCCAGCGTGGATATATTTTGGATCTGATGAAAGAATAAGAGTGAAGTTGGAAGGGATCATCATCACATGAGGCTACTTTTCTCAAACTCTCACTGCAACTTGTCTGTCATCAGATGTTCAATGTCAGCACAAAGCTGAATGTTATTCTGATTGTTATTGATTCGTTAATGTGACTGCACATTTTTATTTGGAACCACCCCTGAGAAAAGCCTCGAGACATTTTCCAGTATTAAAGGTTGGAGAATAAAACTGTTGATGTTGGTGTGGTCACTGATTTGCCAATAGGATTGGTCTCTTGTGGCATATATTAGAATTATTTATGTACATGACATTTGTTTCACCTATATGTTGTACAAATTTAAACTTTTTTGAGGTAAATGTTGGAATCTTGAAATGCTTATGAAAGTATAACTCAAATTCTGCACAAAGGTCTAGCCCTGGAAAGCCTCACTATGAGTTTCAAGTATCTGCATTCAGTGAAGGCATATATAGTGTGGCATTCAGGTCACTTGACAGAAAGTCTGCAGTCAAGGTCATATACTGAGTGTTAGTTACTCTCTGCTAGTGCCTTGGGGAAGGTCTGAGATAAGAGCCAATCAACACCCTTGCAGGGTGTTACCTGATGCAGGTGAGGAAGTTACTGCACATCTGGTTCAGGCAATGACAGACAGTAAGAGAAACAGTCTCAGCTCTCAGCACTGTGGATGCAGTTACTGCCTGGAATGGAAACAGTTTCTGGCTAGCTGGATAAGCTCAACGTGTGGGATGAGGTAAAAGAACATCACAACCCAATTCAGACTACTCTCCCACCACACATATTCAAAAACCCAGAGTTTCTCCTCCAGGCTCAGTGGACAGCTCAGCACAAGTAAAGGATTGATGAATGTCCATAGATCAGCAGTGATGTGAAATGACTATGAGGGAAAGATACCACAATGGAGTTTTTATGTGACAAGTTCTTGCAGTTCCCTGGAAATTGAAATGTCACATTCAGCCCATTATGTTTGAGGCAGGGAACAGAAGCAACACTCAAAAGTTTTCTGATTGACTGTTCTTTTAGGCTTTCATCCAAGACAATGTAGCCTGCTTGATTTATACCTCATCTTCCAAATTAAACACTCATGACCTCCGTAATCAAAGCAGAGTGGCTGCAGTGTGTGCTATTTGCATGAAGCATTGCAAGAACACCCTAATGCTTATTTGCAGCGCTTGGGAATATCTTTATCTCTGTGTCACCTCACAAGCCACAAACTAGCTTGACTTGAAATTTTCCACTGCTCTTTCAGTTCTATTTGGTCAAAATCCTGAAGCTCTCTCACTACTTGCAATGTGGGTCAACCTACACCATATGGACTGCAGTGGTTCAAGAAAGCAACTCACCACCGAAGGCATTGTTGTTCAGTTTACCGATGACACAGAGATAGGTGATGGGACAGATAGTGTTGAGGAGGTAGGGAGGCTGCAGGAGGACTTGGACAGGATAGGAGAATGGGCAAAAGAGGAGCAGGTGGAATACAACATGGGAAAGTGTGCTGTTATGCACTTGGTCAGAAGAATAGAGGTATAGACTATTTTCTAAATGGTGAAAGGCTTTGGGAGTCTGAAACACAAAGGGATTTGGGAGCACTTGTTCAGGATTCTGTTAAGGTTAACATCCACGTTCCAGGAAGACAAATGCAATAGTTAGCATTCATTTGAAGACAGCTTGAATACAACAGCAGAGATGTACTGCTGTATAGTACCCTGGTCAATGAGATAACAAGGTGTAGAGCTGAAGACGGGTCTAGGCCCGAAACATCAGCTTTCCTGCTCCTCTGATGCTGCTTGGCCTGCTGTGTTCATCCAGCTCTACACCTTGTTGTCTCAGATGCTCCAGCATCTGCAGGTCCTACTATCTGTAATACACTGGCCAGATCTCTTTTGGAATATTGTAAGCAGTTTTGGGCTCTGTATCTAAGGAAGGATGTGCTGGTTTTGGAGGGGGCCAAGAGGAGTTTTATGAGAGTGATCCCAGGGATGAAGGGCTTTTCATATGAGGGGCAGTTGAGAGCTCTGAGATTGTATTGAAGGATGAAGGGGTTGTTGGGGGAGGGGCGGTGAATCTAAATGAAACTTAGGGAATACTGAGAAGGATGGATAGAGTGGATGTGCAGATGGTGTTTCCACTAATAGCAGAGACTAGGACTAACGGGCACAGCCTCAGAGTGAAGGGTCGAGCCCTTAGAACTGTGGCGATAAGAATTCTCTTCAGCCAGAGGGTGGTGAATCTGTAGAACAACTTGCAGCAGAGGGCTGTGGAGATCAAGCCATTAAATGCATTTAAGACAAAGATGGATAGATTCTTGTTTAGTAAAGGGACCAAAAGCTATAGGGAAATGGCAGGAGAATGGGATTAAGAAACACATCAACCAAGATCGAATGGTGCAGCAGACTCAATGGGCTAAATGATCTAATTCTGCTCTTGTGTTTTATGGTCTTATAATCTTCTCAAGGGCAGTCAGGGATGGGCAACAAATATAGACATAAGCAGTAGCTGTGGTATCCTTCTCTCAGTAGCTTTTGCTTAGAAATGGGGACCAGTCCCACTCCAGAGAATTGAGCACAAAATCTTGGCTGACAGCTCAGTACAGTACGGTACAGAGAAAGTGTCCTGCATCAACATAAACTATGTGTTTTAAGTATAGACGTATTTAGAATGCAGGAAGTGTATGTGTCATTTGCAACACAATGTTGATAAACCAGATAAACTATTTTTATTGCCTCTTGAAGATAGTACCAGGAGATGTTTCACACCCACAATCAGATGTCAATTTTCTGACAGCCTTTTCTCATTACATGAATTTTTTCACCCATTGGAAATTTCTGCAAATGCTTACCTGTCCGATTACACGGAACATTGAAAAGAATTGGCATGAGGGCATTGGAATTAGAGACTATAACTATAACATAGCCATAATGAGCGTAATAACAATTTCAAGAGAACGCATTTTTACCCAGAGTGGTAAGAATGCAGAACTCGGTGCCACGTGGAGGTGACTCATTTAAGTGAAAGACAATAGACAATAGGTGCAGGAGTAGGCCATTTGGCCCTTCGAGCCAGCACCACCATTCATTATGATCATGGCTGATCATCCACAATCAGCATCCTGTTCCTGCCTTATCCCCATATACACTTGATACTTGATTCCACTATCTTTAAGAGCTCTATCTATCTCTTTCTTGAAAGTATCCAGAGACTTGGCCTCCACTGCCTTCTTGGGCAGAGCATTCCATATATCCACCACTTTCTGGGTGAAGAAGTTTCTCCTCAACTCTGTTCTAAATGGCCTAGCTCTTATTTTTAAACTGTGTCCTCTGGTTCTGGACTCCCCCATCAACAGAAACATGCTTCCTTCCTCCAGAGTGTCCAATCCTTTAATTATCTTATATGTCTCAATCAGATCCCCTCCCATCCTCCTAAACTCAAGCGTATACAAGCCCAGTTGCTCCAATCTTTCGACATATGAAAGTCCTGCCGTTCCGGGAATTGACCTCGTGAACCTACGCTGCACTCCCTCAATAGCCAAAATGTCCCTCCCCAAATCTGGAGACCAAAACTGCACACAATATTCCAGGTGCGGTCTCACCAGGGCTCTGTACAGCTGCGGAAGGACCTCTTTGCTCCTATACTCAATTCCTCTTGTAATGAAGGCCAGCATGCCATTAGCTTTCTTCACTGCCTGCTGTACCTGCATGCTTGCTTTCATTGACTGATGTACACGAACACCTAGATCTTGTTGTACTTCCCCTTTACCTAACTTGGCTCCATTTAGATCGTAATCTGCCTTGCTGTTCTTGCCAGCAAAGTGGGTAACCACACATTAATCCACATTAAACTGCATCTGCCACGCATCTGTCCACTCACCTAGCCTGTCCAAGTCACCCTGTATTCTCATAAAATCTTCCTCACATTGCACACTGCCACCCAGCTTTGTGTCATCAGCAAATTTGCTAATATTACTTTCAATGCCTTCATCTACATCATTAATGTATATTGTAAATAGCTGCGGTCCCAGCACCGAACCTTGTGGAACCCCACAGGTCACTGCCTGCCATTCCAAAAGGGACCTGTTTATCACTGCTCTTTGCTTCCTGTCAGGCAGCCAATTTTCAATCCAAGCCAGTATTTTGCCCCCAATACCATGTCCCCTAATTTTGCTCACCAATCTCCTCTGCGGGACTTTATCAAAGGCTTTCTGAAAGTCTAGGTACACTACATCCACTGGCTCTCCCTTATCCATCTTCATAGTTACATCCTCAAAAAATTCCAGAAGATTAGTCGAGCACGATTTCCCCTTTGTAAATCCATGCTGACTCTGACCCATTCTGTTACTGCTATCCAGATGATTTGTCATTTCATCTTTTATAATTGACTCCAGCATCTTTCCCAACACTGACGTCAGGCTAACCGGTCTATAATTCCCGGTTTTCTCTCTCCCTCCTTTCTTGAAAAGTGGGACAACATTAGCCACCCTCCGATCCGGAAGAACTGATCCTGAATCTATAGAACACTGGAAAATGATTACCAATGCATCCACAATTTCTAGAGCCACCTCCTTAAGTACCCTGGGATGCAGACCATCAGGTCCTGGGGACTTATCAGCCTTCAGACCTAACAGTCTATCCAACACCATTTCCTGCCAAATATAAATACCCTTCAGTTCGTCCATTACCCTAGGTCCTTCAGCCACTATTACATCTGGGAGATTGCCTGTGTCTTCCCTAGTGAAGACAGTTCCAAAGTACCTATTCAACTCTTCTGCCATTTCCTTGTCCCATAATAAATTCACCCGTTTCTGTCTTCAAGGGCCCAATTTTAGTCTTAACCTTTTTTTCTCTTTTCTCACACCTTAAAAAAGCTTTTACTATCCTCCTTTATATTTTTGATCAGTTTGCCTTCGTACCTCATTTTGTTCTCCATGTATTGCCTTTTTACTTATCCTCTGTTGTTGTTTAAAACTTTCCCAGTCCTCTAGCTTCCCGCTCATCTTTGCTATGTTATAATTCTTCTCTTTTATCTTTATACAGTCCTCAATTTCCCTCGTCAGCCACGGCCGCCCCCACCTCCCCTTAGGATCTTTCTTCCTCTTTGGAATGAACTGACCCTGCACCTTCTGCATTATATCCAGAAATACCTGCCATTGTTGTTCCACTGCCATCCCTGCGAGGGTATTGTACCATTGAACTTTGGCCAGCTCCTCCCTCATAGCTCCATAGTTCCCTTTATTCAACTGGAATACTGACACTTCCGATTCTCCCTTTTCCCTCTCAAACTGCAGATTAAAACTTAGCATACTATGATCACTACCTCCTAATGGCTCCTTTACTTCGAGGTCCCTGAAAAGCTAGGTTAACATATAAGGGAGAAAGGAGTAGAAGGTCTGCAGAGGAGAAGAGCTGTGAGAAGGCTGAAATATGGGCATTAGAATAGATCCTTCGGACTAAGAAGTGTTTCTCTGTACTCCAATCTCTATGTCACAGAATCAGAATAAGAATCCCAATTGAATAATGTTTAAGGTCTTTATCATTCCTGTGGCATTCACCTGGTTAACCAATGTTGGAAACTTGAGTTTGCCACTTCTACCTGTATATAGCACAGGGTACAGTTGCATGGGACAATCCTTGTTCGTGAGCCTATTAGGTAATTATGGGTAGAAGATACATCACATAGAATTGTACAAAACAGACACTGCTCTTTGGTCGCAAAATTGTTTATTGCATGATAGCAGTACAGTAAAGAAAATGATTGAATTGGAAAAGGCTGTTGATGTTGTCTATCCGGGCTTCAGTAAAGCCTTTGACAAGGTTCCTCATGACAGACTGTGACGAAAGGTGAAGTGACTTGGTATGTGTGAGCTGGCAAGATAGATACAGAACTGGTTCAGTCACAGGAGACCGGGGGTAGTGGTGGAAGGACGTTTTTTGGAATGGTGGGCTGTTATTAGTGGTGACTAGTGGGACCAGTGCTGGGACCTCTGCTGTTCATTATCCACATACATGATTTGGAGGAAAATGTAGCTGGCCCAATTAGTATGTTTGTGGATGATACAAAGATTGGTGAAGTTGCAGATAATGAGGAGGATTGTCAAAGGATACAGCAGGATATAGGTCAGTTGGAGGCATGGGCAGAAAATGGCACATGAGGTTTAATCTGGACAAATGCAAGGTGATGTAATTTGGAAGGTCAAGTACAGCTGGAAATTATACGGTGAATGGTAGAACCCTTAGGAGTATTGATATGCTGAAGGATCTGGGTGTGCAGGTCCACAGATCACTGAAGGTTCCAGTGCACGTAAATAGAACATGGAACACTACAGCACAGTACAGGCCCTTCAGCCCACGACGTTGTGCTTAACTTTTACCCTAAAACTAAGGTCTATCTAATCTCCAGGCAGGTTCTTTACTCAGAGAGTGGTAAGGGCGTGGAACGCCCTGCCTGCCAATGTAGTTAACTCAGCCACATTAGGGGCATTTAAACAGTTCTTGGATAAGCATATGGATGATGATAGGATAGCATAGGGGGATGGGCTTAGATTAGCTCACAGGTCGGCGCAACATCGAGGGTTGAAGGCCCTGTTCTGCACTGTATTTTTCTACGTTCTATGTTCGATGTTCCACCCCTACCTTATACTATCATCAAAGGTAGATAAGATGGGAAAAAAGGCCTATGGCATGCTTGCTTTTATTGGAGTAAAAGGATAGAAAAGTTACGCTGCAGCTTTACAGAACCTTGGTTTGGCCACACTTGGAATGTTGCATACAGTTTTTGCCACCACACTGCCAGAAGGATGTCAATACTGTGGAGATGGCACAGAGAAGGTCTACCAGGACGTTGTCGAGCATGAGCGATTTTAACTGTGAAGAAAGGCTGGATAGACTGGGGTTAAAATAGTATCAGAGATAATGGGAACTGCAGATGCTGGAGATTCCAAGATAATAAAATGTGAGGCTGGATGAACACAGCAGGCCAAGCAGCATCTCAGGAGCACAAAAGCTGACGTTTCGGGCCTAGACCCTTCATCAGAGAGGGGGATGGGGGGAGGGAACTGGAATAAATAGGGAGAGAGGGGGAGGCGGACCGAAGATGGAGAGTAAAGAAGATAGGTGGAGAGAGTGTAGGTGGGGAGGTAGGGAGGGGATAGGTCAGTCCAGGGAAGACGGACAGGTCAAGGAGGTGGGATGAGGTTAGTAGGTAGCAGGGGGTGCGGCTTGGGGTGGGAGGAAGGGATGGGTGAGAGGAAGAACCGGTTAGGGAGGCAGAGACAGGTTGGACTGGTTTTGGGATGCTGTGGGTGGGGGGGGAAGAGCTGGGCTGGTTGTGTGGTGCAGTGGGGGGAGGGGACGAACTGGGCTGGTTGAGGGATGCAGTAGGGGAAGGGGAGATTTTGAAACTGGTGAAGTCCACATTGATACCATATGGCTGCAGGGTTCCCAGGCGGAATAGGAATACCTAGAATACACCTCCACCCACCCACCCTCCTGCAAAAATTCCATCCCCTATTCCCAATTCCTCCGCCTCCGCCGCATCTGCTCCCATGACAAGACATTCCACTCCCGCACATCCCAGATGTCCAAGTTCTTTAAGGACCGCAACTTTCCCCCCACGGTGATCGAGAACGCCCTTGACCGCGTCTCCCGCATTTCCCGCGACACATCCCTCACACCCCGCCCCCGCCACAACCGCCCCAAGAGGATCCCCCTCGTTCTCACACACCACCCTACCAACCTCCGGATACAACGCATTATCCTCCGACACTTCCGCCATTTACAATCCGACCCCACCACCCAAGACATTTTTCCATCCCCTCCCCTGTCTGCTTTCCGGAGAGACCACTCTCTCCGTGACTCCCTTGTTCGCTCCACACTGCCCTCCAACCCCACCACACCCGGCACCTTCCCCTGCAACCGCAGGAAATGCTACACTTGTCCCCACACCTCCTCCCTCACCCCCATCCCAGGCCCCAAGATGACATTCCACATCAAGCAGAGGTTCACCTGCACATCTGCCAATGTGGTATACTGCATCCACTGTACCCGGTGCGGCTTCCTCTACATTGGGGAAACCAAGCGGAGGCTTGGGGACCGCTTTGCAGAACACCTCCGCTCAGTTCACAAAAAACAACTGCACCTCCCAGTCGCAAACCATTTCCACTCCCCCTCCCATTCTCTTGATGACATGTCCATCATGGGCCTCCTGCACTGCCACAATGATGCCACCCGAAGGTTGCAGGAACAGCAACTCATATTCCGCCTGGGAACCCTGCAGCCATATGGTATCAATGTGGACTTCACCAGTTTCAAAATCTCCCCTTCCCCTACTGCATCCCTCAACCAGCCCAGTTCGTCCCCTCCCCCCACTGCACCACACAACCAGCTCAGCTCTTCCCCCCCACCCACTGCATCCCAAAACCAGTCCAACCTGTCTCTGCCTCCCTAACCGGTTCTTCCTCTCACCCATCCCTTCCTCCCACCCCAAGCCGCACCCCCCGCTACCTACTAACCTCATCCCACCTCCTTGACCTGTCCGTCTTCCCTGAACTGACCTATCCCCTCCCTACCTCCCCACCTACACTCTCTCCACCTATCTTCTTTACTCTCCATCTTCGGTCCGCCTCCCCCTCTCTCCCTATTTATTCCAGTTCCCTCCCCCCATCCCCCTCTCTGATGAAGGGTCTAGGCCCGAAACGTCAGCTTTTGTGCTCCTGAGATGCTGCTTGGCCTGCTGTGTTCATCCAGCCTCACATTTTATTAGCTGGATAGACTGGGTTTGTTTTCACTGGAACGCAGGAGGCTGAGGGGTAACCTGCTAGAAGTCCAAATGACTATGAATGGCATGGCTAGAGTGGAAAGTATCAGGCTTTTTCCCAAGAACATAGAACATAGAACATTACAGCACAGTACAGGCCCTTTGGCCCTCGATGTTGTGCCGACCTGACATACCGATCTCAAGCCCATCTAACCTACACTATTCCATGTGCGTCCATATGCTTGTCCAATGACGACTTAAATGTACCTAAAGTTGGCGAATCTACTACCGTTGCAGGCAAAGCATTCCATTCCCTTACTACTCTCTGAGTAAAGAAACTACCTCTGACATCTGTCCTATATCTTTCACCCCTCAATTTAAAGCTGTGTCCCCTCGTGCTCGCTGTCACCATCCTAGGAAAAAGGCTCTCCCTATCCACCCTATCTAACCCTCTGATTATTTTATATGTTTCAATTAAGTCACCTCTCAACCTTCTTCTCTCTAATGAAAACAGCCTCAAGTCCCTCAGCCTTTCCTCGTAAGACCTTCCCTCCATACCAGGCAACATCCTAGTAAATCTCCTCTGCACCCTTTCCAAAGCTTCCACATCCTTCTCATAATGCGGGGACCAGAACTGGACACAATACTCCAAGTGCGGCCGCACCAGAGTTTTGTACAGCTTCACCATAACCTCTTGGTTCCGGAACTCGATCCCTATGTTAATAAAAGCTAAAACACTGTATGCCTTCTTAACAGCCCTGTCAACCTAGGTGGCAACTTTCAAGGATCTGTGTACGTGGACACCAAGATCTCTCTGCTCATCTACACTGCTAAGAATCTTACCATTAGCCCTGTACTTTGCCTTCCGGTTACTCCTACCAAAGTGCATCACCTCACACTTGTCTGCATTAAACTCCATTTGCCACCTCTCAGCCCAGCTCTGCAGCTTATCTATGTCTCTCTGCAACCTACAGCATCCTTCGTCACTCTCCACAACTCCACCGACCTTAGTGTCATCTGCAAATTTACTAACCCATCCTTCTACGCCCTCATCCAGGTCATTTATAAAAATGACAAACAGCAGTGGACCCAACACCGACCCTTGCGGTAAACCACTAGTAACTGGTTTCCAGGATGAACATTTCCCATCAACTACCACCCTCTGTCTTCTTTCAGCAAGCCAATTTCCGATCCAAACTGCTATATCTCCCACAATTCCATTCGTCCGCATTTTGTACAATAGCCTATTGTGGGGAACCTTATCGAATGCCTTGCTGAAATCCATATACACCACATCAACCAGTTTACTCTCATCTACCTGTTTGGTCACCTTCTCAAAGAACTCAATAAGGTTTGTGAGGCACGACCTTCCCTTCACAAAACCGTGCTGACTACCCCTAATCAATTTATTCTTTTCTAGATGATGATGAATCCTATCCCTTATAACCTTTTCCAACACTTTACCAACAACTGAGGTAAGGCTCACTGGTCTATAATTACCAGGGTTATCTCTACTCCCCTTCTTGAACAGAGGAACCACATGCCCTATCCTCCAGTCATCTGGCACTATTTCTGTAGACAATGACGAGCTAAAGATCAATGCCAAAAGCTCGGCAATCTCCTCACTAGGTTCCGAGAGGATCCGAGGATAAATCCCATCCGGCCCAGGGGACTTATCTATCTTCACCTTCTGAAGGATTTCTAATAGCTCTTCCGTGTGAACCTCAATCCCACCTAGACTAGTAGCCTGTATCTCAGAATTCTCCTCGACAACATTGTCGTTTTCTAGAGTGAATACTGTTGAAAAATATTCATTTAGCGCTTCCCCTATCTCATCTGACTCCACACACAACTTACCATTACTATCCTAGATTGGGCCTAATCTTACTTTTGACATTCTTTTATTCCTTAAATACCTATAGAAAACCTTAGGGCTTACCCTGATCCTATCCGCCAACAACTTCTCATGTCTCCTCCTGGCTCTTCTGAGCTCTCTCTTTAGGTCTTTCCTGGCTACCTCGTAGCCCTCAAGTGCCCTAACTGAGCCTTCACATCGCATCCTAACATCAGCCTTTTTCTTCCTCTTGACCAGAGATTCCACCTCCTTCGTAAACTACGGCTCCTGCACTCTACAGCTTCCTTCCTGCCTGACAAGTACATATTTATCTAGGACACACAGGAACTTTTCCTTGAATAAGTTCCACTTTCTAATGTGCCCATCCCCTGCAGTTTCCTTCCCCATTCTATGCTCCCTAAATCTTGCCTAATCTCATCGTAATTGCCTTTCCCCCAGCTATAACTCTTGCCCAGTGGTAGACACCTATCCCTTTCCATCACTAAAAGTAAACGTAACAGAATTGTGATCGCTATCACCAAAGTGCTCACCTACTTCCAAATCTAACACCTGGCCGGGCTCATTACCCAGTACCAAATCTAATGTGGCTTCGCCCCTTGTTGGCCTATCTACATCCTGTGTCAGGAAGCCCTTCTGCACACTCTGGACAAAAACTGACCCATCTATAGCACTCGAACTATAGTGTTCCCAGTCAATATCTGGAAAGTTGAAGTCCCCCATGACAACTACCCTGTCTCTCTCACTCCTATCGAGAATCATCTTTGCTATCCTTTCCTCTACATTTCTGGAACTATTCGGAGGCCTATGGAAAACTCCCAACAGGGTGACCTCTCCTTTCCTGTTTCTAACCTCAGCCCATACTACCTCAGTTGACGAGTCCCCAAACATCCTTTCTGCAACTGTAATACTGTCCTTGACCAACAATGCCACACCTCCGCCCCTTTTACCATCTTCTCGGTTCTTACTGAAACATCTAAATCCCGGAACCTGCAACAACCACTCCTGTCCCTGCTCTATCCATGTCTCCGAAATGGCCACAACATCGAAGTCCCAGGTACCAACCCATGCTGCAAGTTCACCCACCTTATTCCAGATGCTCCTGGCATTGAAGCAGACACACTTCAATCCAACTTCTTGCTTGCCGATGCCATCTTGCTTCCCTGAAACTTTATTTCGGACCACCCTACTCTCAACCTTTTCTATAGTCGAACTACAATTTTGGTGCCCATCTCCCTGCTGAATTAGTTTAAACCCACCCGAACAGCCTTAGCAAATTCCCCCCCCCCCCCCCCCCCCCCCCAGGATATCGGTAGCCCTCTGGTTCAGGTGAAGGCCATCCTGCTTGTAGAGGTCCCACCTACCCCAGAAAGAGCCCCAATTATCCAGGAATCCAAAACCCTCCCTCCTGCACCATCCTTGTAGCCACGTGTTCAACTCTTCTCTCTCCCTATCCCTCGCCTCACTAGCACGTGGCATGGGCAACAAACCAGAGACAACAACTCTGTTCGTCCTAGGTCTCAGCTTTCATCCCACCTCCCTGAATTTCTGCCTTAAATCCCCATCTCTCTTCCTACCTATGTCGTTGGTACCAATGTGGACCATGACTTGGGGCTGCTCCCCCTCCCCCTCAAGGATCCCAAAAACACGATCAGAGACATCACGCACCCTGGCACCTGGGAGGCAACACACCAACCGTGAGTCTCTCTCGTCCCCACAGAACCTCCTATCTGTCCCCCTAACTATGGAATCCCCAATGACTAATGCTCTGCTCCTCTTCCCCTTCCCTTCTGAGCAGCAGGGACAGACTCTGTGCCAGAGACCTGTGCCCCACTGCTTTCCCCTGGTAAGTCATCACCCCCAACAGTATCCAAAACGGTATACTTATTGTTGAGGGGAATGGCCACAGGGGATCCCTGCACTGCCTGCCGGTTCCCTTTCCGTCCCCTGACCGTAACCCTGAGATGCTGCTGGGCCTGCTGTGTTCATCCAGCCTCACATTTCATTATCTTGCCTTTTTCCTGTATTTGAGGAGTGATTACCTCCCTGTAACTCCTCTCAATAACCCCCTCTGCCTCCCGAATGATCCGAAGTTCATCCAGCTCCAGCTTCAGTTCCCTAACGCGGTTTTCAAGGAGCTGGAGTTGGGTGCACTTCCTGCAGATGTAGTCAGCAGGGACACTGGCGGTGACCCTTACCTCCCACATTCTGCAGGAGGAACATTCAACTGCCCTGACCTCTGTTCCCATTATTCTAAATTCCCAAAGACTTAAAAAAAATAAAGAATAAAAAATAAACTAGTTACCTTACCAATCAGGCACACAGAACCTTTTTTTTTGGTTAGAGGAGGAGGATGAGTGGGAGACACTACCCGAGTAGTGTTTCGGGTAACGCAACCACACAAATATATTACCTCACTTACTCAGCAGTCCCGTGTCGGCTCCTGCTCAGCGTCCCTCCGCCTCTTCACGAGGTAAGCTTTTTAACGATTCAAAAACAGTGGCTCACCGGCTTCCCGATGGGCTCCTGCTTCTAGCTCCCACTCGCGCTGCTGCTGCAACCAGAAATGGTCCAAGGTGGAAGGGTCAATTACTAGAAGATATAGGTTCAAGGTACGGAGTAGGGGGAAGGTGTTTAAAAGAGACCAAAAGGCATTAATCCCTTTTACCTGTACTTGGTACATAATCTGCTACGCCCTGGCATTATAAGTGCTCATTCAAATGTTTCTTCAATGTTGTGAGAGCTCCTGCCTTCAGCACCTTCTCAGGCTACACGTATTTTAATCACCCTGTAGATGAAAAAAACATTTTCTCAGATCTTCTATAAATCACTGACACCACATCTTAAACTTATACCCTCTGGTCTTGGACATGCCTACCATGGGGTAGAGATTTTCTACTAGAGAGATCTACTTTGTCTAAGATAACAAAGTGTGAAGCTGGATGAACACAGCAGGCCAAGCAGCATCTCAGGAGCACAAAAGCTGACGTTTCGAGCCTAGACCCCTCTCTGATGAAGGGCCTAGGCCCGAAACGTCAGCTTTTGTGCTGCTGAGATGCTGCTTGGCCTGCTGTATTCATCCAGCTTCACACTTTGTTATCTTGGATTCTCCAGCATCTGCAGTTCCCATTATCTCTACTTTGTCTATGCCTCTCTTAATTTTGTAAATCTCTGTGAGGTAGCTCCTCAGCCTCCTCTACTCCAAGGAAAACAAACTCAGTCTACCCAGTCTCCCCTCATAACAGAGGCTTTGTATCCATGGCAACATCTTGGTGAAGCTTCCCTACATCATTTCCAGTGCAATCACAACCATCTGATAGTGTAGTGACCAGAACTGCACTCCACTTGTGGCCAAACTAATATTTTATAAAGATGTAACAAGACTTATTTGTTCCTACATTCTAAATGCTGGCTAATGACGGCAGGCATCCTGTATGCCTTCTTCATTACCATGTCTACCTGGTGCTGACACCTTCAGGGATCAATGGGCTTGTACACCAAGGCGCCTTGCACCACTGCAACCCACACAGTCCAAGTTTTGTACTGACCTATTATGGCTTCTGATTAAGCAATGGTCTCAATTTTAAAATTCTCAACCTCGCCTTCTTGTCCATCCATGACTCAGCTACACATGATCTCTCTGTGACCTCCTCCAGTTCTGTGATTCTGAGGTAATTAAGAAGGCCCAGTTTTACCCTCTTGAACATCCCCAATTATAATCATCAATTATAATCAAGCATAGGTAGTGGTGCCGTCTGGGTAATGCCACTGAAATACTAATGGCATGACAAATGAATTCAAATCCTACCACAGCTGATGGTGCAATTTGAATATAATGAAAACTTCACCTCATGACAACCATGTAACCATTATTATTACACAGTCACTATGGCTTGCTTCACAACCCAGTGAAAGTTAAGCCTTCAATGATCTTCAAATTTGCTCAATTGACGAACTAGGCTTTACAGATAGCAGATCTCAGACATCATGTGCATAATTTAAACAATTAACAATTTATTAATAAGAATTTAACTTTACCAGAACATGGATAAACTAAAAAACAGTCCATTTTTTATGTACAATCTAAGCCCAATCTTCTTTGAACATAACAAAGTGTAGGCCCGGATGAACACAGCAGGCCAAGCAGCATCTTAGTTACACACCAACAGACAGACAGTATTAAGGGATACAGTTTTGTAAAAAGAATCACGATTTGCCAGTTCAATAACCATCTCATATATGAATACCAGGTCTTCATGAAGTCCTTGGATAATGGTTTGCATTACAGGCAGGTAGGTCTGTACATTTTGCTTGAATTCCAAAGTCACTGATCAATACTATAACTTCTGCAGACATCTGGAAGCTTTTCTTTATCTCTTACAGATTGAGGTTCTTTTGTCGAAATTTTCAATAACTGGAGAGATCAAAACTAAAATCACAGTCCCTGACTGAAAGCTTCCAAAATCAAATCCTACCCAAAATCCAGTCAGAGTCTGTTCAGACATAATAGGAAATGCTGGTGCTGGAGTCAGAGATAACTCAGTGTGGAGCTGGAGGAACAAAGCAGGCCAGGCAACGTCAGAGGAGCAGGAAAGCTGGTGTTTCAGGCCAGGACCCTTCTTCAGAAATGGGCTGTCTGTTCACGCTTCTTTTCTCACTTGGTTTTCAATGTTCTCTGTAGGTGGCTGGTCAAAACTGGTCCTCCCTTGATTGACCAATTCAACAGCCAAGCTGCTGCCAGTCCCTGAGCATAGCAACATCTCGGTGCCAAATCATCAACTACAAAATGATGAGGGGTATAGACAAGGTGGATAGCAAGAAGCTTTTTCCCAGAGTGGGGGACTCAATTACTAGGGGTCATGAGTTCAAAGTGAGAGGAGGAAAATCTATGGGAGATATGTGTGGAAAGTTCTTTACACAGAGGGTGGTGGATGCCTGGAATGCGTTGCCAGCGGAGGTGGTAGACACAGACACGATAGTGTCTTTTAAGATGTATCTGGGCAGGTACATGGATGGGCAGGGAGCAAAGGGATACAGGCCCTTAGAAAATAGATGATAGGTTTAGACAGAGCATCTCGATTGGCGCAGGCTTGGAGGGCCTAAGGGCCTGTTCCTGTGCTGTAATTTTCTATGTTCTTTGTTTTTAGAGTAGTAATAAGCTTGCATTATCTTGCCAGGCCAGTTCCCAACAGTTAACATTTATCTTTTGCTCTCTTCTCTTTTTAAAATGAACTGCTGTTCAAATTTCAAAGTTGAATTCTCAAGTTCAACTCATAGTTCCAAAGCAAAAATCATGAAAATAAAAGAATAGTTGTGATGGTCATCAAGTCATTGTTGATTTTCATGAAAGCCATTCTGGTTGATGAATATCAGTCTGGAAAAAAAATCTGCAATATTTGTCCAGGTTACCTTTGACCCCAGACCCATGGCAATGTGATCAGAGATAATGGGAACTGCAGATGCTGGAGAATCTGAGATAACAAAGTGTGGAGCTGGATGAACACAGCAGGCCAAACAGCATCTTAGGAGCACAAAAGCTGACATTTCGGGCCTAAACCCTAGGCCCGAAACATCAGCTTTTGAGGTCCTAAGATGCTGCTTGGTCTGTGTTCATTCAGCTCCACACTTTGTTATCTCCCATGACAATGTGGTTGACTGTAAGCCGCTGTCTGGGCAATTTTGGATGAGCAATAAATGCTAGCTCAACTTTCTAAGTTGTTCCACCTCTCTCTTCTTTAACATGCTCCTTCAGCATAGTAAAATGTCCCAAAGCATTCTTCAGAATCATCACCAAACATGAGGAAATGTTCAGGAAGATGAGCAAAACATTTAAACAAACAAAGGCAGGTTTTAAGGAAGTTCAAGAAGGGGAGAGATGTAACTAAGAAGAAAGAGAGGTGTGACCATGAAAGACTTTGAAGGCAAGGAAAGGAATTTTAAAATTAATGAAATGTTCAACTGTGAACTATCATTGGTCAGTGAACATAAAAGAACAAAGACAACAAGGAAAATTACAGCACAGGACCAGGCCCTTCGGCCATCCAAACCAGTGCCAATTCAGATCCTCGATCTAAACCTGTTGCCTATTTTCCAAGGATCTGTATCCCTCTGCTCCCTGCCCATTCACGTATCTGTCTAGATACATCTTAAATGACACTATCGTGCCAGCCTCTACCACCTCCGCTGGCAACGCATTCCAGGCACCCTCCACCCTCTGCGTAAGGAACTTGCCACGCATATCTCCCTTAAACTTTTCCCCTCTTACCTTGAACTCATGACTCCTAGTAATTGAGTCCCCCACTCTGGGAAAAAGCTTCTTGCTATCCACCCTGTCTATACCCCTCATCATTTTGTAGACGTTAATCAGGTTCCCCCATCTTTCTAGTGTAAATAAGTTGATACATTTGAAAGGACTCAGATTGAGTAAGGGCCTGGCAACTAGAGGTTGCTGGCCCTGAGGTTTATGAAGATGGAGTGTGGGACACTATCCAATAGAACATTAGAAAAGTCATTTTTTGGCAGCAAACGAGCTGGGGATAAGGTCAGATGATGTCATGGGTTTGGAAGTAGAGGGTTGTGCTGACAGTGCAAATGTGCATTTGGAAGAGTATGACACCAATCATTGAAATAGCCTCATTGAGCTCCAAAGGAGATGACATATGTTTGAACAAGAAATGCAATCTGTACCAATGTGCCTCCAAGTTTGCCTCAGTCACGTGACTCTGACTATGGGTATTTGAATGGGGTGTACTATCTTGCAGCCAAATTCAAAGCACATCCTAAAATCACTGTTATCCTCTTCAAAGTGTTTTCAAAAAATGTTGCTCCAGTTATAGAGCAAACATTTGGTTCTTTTTATCCACTCATGGGATATGCGTGTTGTTGACTGGGCCAGCATTTATTACTCAGTCCTAGTGCCCTCAAAAAGATGATGGTGAGCTACCTTCTTGAAACACTGCAGTATACACACACTGTTTGTTGATTTGCAATGTCTTTAGAGAAGGAATTCAAGGATTTTGATCCAGCATGACTTTGTGGAGGAGGGTGATGTCCCACAAGCTAGAATGTTTTGCGGAAGTGACAAAGATGATTGATGAGGCAAAGTGATAGGTGTTGGCTTTATGCTCTTTAGAATGCCTTAGAGAAGGTCCCTTATGGTAGACTGATACAACAGGCGAAGTTATATTAGATCTGGTGAGCGAGAAGATGGATACAGAACTGGCTTAGTCATTGAAGACAGAAAAGCAGTGAGTTTAGCAGAGAGTAGGGCATATTTCTGACTGGAGATTTGCTTCCTGTTAGGATTCCGGTTTAAAATCAGTAAATTGCTGATTTTCAGGGGGCTCAGGTCACCCCAAATCGCAGGTTCTGACATTGGACTTATTTAGGAATGTGAAGTGAAGAAGGCAGTAGATAGGTGTTTCAGGACAAAAGAATCTCTGTGTTTATTAAATGCAAAAAGTGGCAAGTTAAATATAAGAAATAAAGGCAAGTGTAATCAACAGTGAAATTGACACGATTGAATATACGGAGGACAGTATTTGAATATACTGTTAAATCAAATGCAGGTTAAACACTATTAGAACTAAATTGCAGTTTTAAGCACAGAAAACTGTAATCAGAGTTCCAATCCTTGAGGTCCCTGTACTGTCACCACCCACCTTCCCCTTCCTGATAGCTAGGTTGAAAACTTTGAGTCTCGATTGTTGAAGCTCCCACTGAGTTAAAAAGCAATTTTGAAGTACAGCTGGCTGTTCCCACTTGCCGTACCTAGTGCTTTAATGAAGACTTTGGATGGTGTAGACCTTCGGTGTGGGTTGAGTCTCCTGATGTGGTAGGAAACATTATGGATTTTTCGGGTAAGTACTTGGCTTTCCCTTACTTTGTAGTGTTTTTTCAGGCCAGTTTTCTCCTGAAGATCTGTCTGAGGCCTTGTGGTGCCGATTGGGCCGGTAGCCTTCGGAGGTTGTCGGTTCTTAGGTCTGCTGACAGTGGTCAGCTGCTATTGGTTTTCCTGGTGCTGAACAGGCCTGTGTTGGTAGGTTTCAGAATTGCCATTGGGATCCCCATTCCAGAGAACATAGAACATAGAACAATACAGCGCAGAACAGGCCCTTCAGCCCTCGATGTTGCGCCAGCCTGTGAACTAATCTAAGCCCCTCCCCCTACACTATCCCATCATCATCCATATGCTTATCCAAGGACTGTTTAAATGCCACTAATGTGGCTGAGTTAACTATATTGGCAGGCAGGGCGTTCCACGCCCTTACCACTCTCTGAGTAAAGAACCTGCCTCTGACATCTGTCTTAAATCTATCACCCTCAATTTGTAGCTATGCCCCCTTGTATAAGCTGAAGTCAGCATGCTCAGAAAAAGACTCTCACTGTCCACCCTATCTAATCCTCTGATCATCTTGTATGTCTCTATTAAATCCCCTCTTAGCCTCCTTCTCTCCAATGAGAACCGACCCAAGTCCCTCAGCCTTTCTTCATAGGGCCTGCGCTCTAGACTAGGCAACACCCTGGTAAATCTCCTCTGCACCTTTTCCAAAGCTTCCACATCCTTCTTGTAATGTGGTGACCAGAACTGAACACAATATTGAAAATGAGGCCGCACTGGCGTTTTGTACAGTTGCAGCATGACATCACGGCTCTGGAACTCAATCCCTCTACCAATAAAACCTAACACACCATAAGCCTTCTTAACAGCACTATCAACCTGGGTGGCAACTTTCAGGGATCTATGTACATGGACACCAAGATCCCTCTGCACATCCACACTACCAAGAATCTTTCCATTGGCCCGGTATTCTGCCTTCCTATTATTCTTCCCAAAATGAATCACCTCACATTTATCCATATTAAACTTCATTTGCCACCTTTTGACCCAATTCTGCAGTTTATCCAAGTCTCCCTGCAACCTGCAACATTCTTCCACATTGCCCACCACTCCACCGACTTTAATGTCATCTGCAAACTTACTAACCCATCCAACTATGCCTGCGTCCAAGTCATTTATAAAAATGACAAACAGCAGTGGTCCCAAAACAGATCCTTGAGGCGCACCACGAGTGACCTGACTCCAGGCTGAATATTTTCCATCAACAACCACTCGTTGCCTTCTTACAGAAAGCCAGTTTCTAATCCAAACTGCTAAATTTCCCTCAATCCCATGCCTCTGTATTTTCTCCAATAGCCTACCATGTGGAACCTTACCAAATGCGTAACTGAAGTCCATGTACACCACGTCAACTGCCTTCCCTCATCCACATGCTTGGTCACCTTCTCAAAAAACTCAATGAGGTTTGTGAGACACGACCTGCCCTTGACAAATCCATGCTGCCTATCTCCAATCAAATTGTTGCTTGCTAGATGATTATAAATCCTCCCTCTTATAATTCTTTCCAAAATTTTTCCTACAACAGACGTAAGGCTCACAAGTCTAAAATTACCTGGGTCATCTCTACTGCCCTTCTTGATCAAGGGCACAACATTTGCAATCCTCCAGTCCTCTGGTATTAAACCTGTAGACAATGAGGACTCAAAAATCAAGGCCAAAGGCTCCATCACCTCCTCCCTAGCTTCCCAGACAATCCTCAAAAATCCCATCTGGCCCAGGGAATTTATCTATCTTCGCACCTAACACCTCCTCCTTACTAATCTTAATCCTTTCAATTCTAGTAGCCTGTAACTCAGTCATCTCCTCTACAATATTCTCCTGTTCCTCAGTGAAAACAGATGAGAAATAATCATTTAGCACCTCTTCAATCTCCACAGGGCCCACACATAACTTCCCACTTCTGTTAGTGAGTTTTGAGAAGATTTGAGAAATTCCTAGAAGCATGGCATTCCAACCAGAACTCCATCAACAAACACATTGATTTGGAGCCAATCTACCATCCTCTGAGAAAAAGAACAGGAAATGACATCACCAATGCAGGAAATGACATCACCAACCCAAGGAAACCTAAACAGATAAATAGAAAGCTGGACATAACACCAGCGCTTCACCAGAGGCTCACTGATGCTGTTACCTAGAATGGTGACAAATGTCTGAAAACTAACCTTCCAGCTCAGCGAGCAAACTCACATCCAGATTCCCACTTCTGTCTTTGACTGGCCCTATTCCTACCCCAGTCACCCACTTATTCCTCACGTACCTATAGAAAGCTTTAGGGTTCTCCTTTATTCTACCTGCCAATGTCTGCTCATGTCCCCTCCTTGCTCTTCTTAACTCTCTCTTTAAATCCTTCCTAGCTAATCTGTGACTCTCCATCGCCTCATCTGAACCATCTCGTCTCATCGTCACATAAGCCTCCCTCTTCCGCTTAACAAGAGATACAATTTCTTTACTAAACCACGGTTCCCTTGCCTTATCGCTTCCTCCCTGCCTGACAGGGACATACCTATCAAGGACACGCAATATCAGTTCCTTAAACCAGCTCCACATTTCGATTGTCCCCATCCCTTGCATTTTGCTAACTCATTCCATGCCTACTAAGTCTTGCTTAATCACATTATAATTGCCCTTCCCCCATCTATAACTCTTGCCCTGTGGCACGTTCCTATCCCTCTCCATCGCTAAAGTAAACATAACCAAATTATGGATAATGGGAACTGCAGATGCTGGAGAATCCATGATAATAAAGTGTGAAGCTGGATGAACACAGCAGGCCAAGCAGCATCTCAGGAGCACAAAAGCTGGAACGTCAGCTTTTGTGCTCCTGAGATGCTGCTTGGCCTGCTGTGTTCATCTAGCTTCATACTTTATTATAACCGAATTATGGTCACCCTCTCCAAAGTGCTCACCTACCACTAAATCAAACACCTGGCCTGTTTCATTACCAAGTACCAGATCCAGTGTAGCCTCCCCTCTTGTCGGCCCTTCGACATACTGAGTCAGGAAACCCTCCTGCACACATTGGACAAAAACTGATCCATCAGACGTACTAGAGTTATAGCATTTCCAGTCAATGTTAGGGAAGTTAAAGTCTCCCATAATGACCACCCTGTTCCTTTCACTCCTGCGCAGAATACTTTTGCCAATCCTCTCCTCCACATCCCTGGAACTTTGTGGGGGCCTATAAAAAACTCCCAGCAGTGTTACCTCTTCTCTCCTGTTTCTGACCTCAGCCCATACCACCTCAGTAGATGAGTCCTCATCAAAAGTTCTTTCAGCCACCCTTATACGCCACATTACAGTCCTTATGATAGCTGTCCAGGTTGGTCTCAGGGAGATAGCTTTCTCAGCTGAGATCAGGGCGTGCAATTATACAAATTGTGGATCTCTTATCCTTGTCCCAAATTTGCATTTGCCATTGTGTTACCGATAAAGTCAATTGGCTTCCTGGTAGTTAATGAGTATGCGTAAATGTATTTGGTTGAAGTTGAATGCCCGATACCTATCTGAATGAATATCTAAGTTGAATATATGGTAGCTGTATAGTCTCCATAATGTCTGGGTTGTGTAGCCTGAGGTGTAAAAAGCTAATTTCAGTCTAGAGTGTTAGGATAAGTTCTCTTAGACTGAAGGTGTAAATTGGATTTTTGGGTTGAACAATGACCCCAGACTGAAATCATTCTGGCTGTGTGTATTTGTTGCAGTCTGAGCTCAGGCTCTGGTCCAGTATTTTAGAGGTTAGAAATGCCCAGAATATTGTAGAATATGGGAATTTTTGGTCAATCCTGCTTATCCATCTTTGATACTTTACATCCCACAGTATCATTCTGGATTAACAAAAATCATCGAAAATGACCAAAAAACAACTCCCCAAATTACCTAAACCTCAACACTCACATTTACTCTGTTAAAAGACAAAGCATTGTCTCCTGGAAGGAAAACACAGGGTAGGATGAGGGGAAATCAAAAGACATAGATGTGCACATGTACAGTGCCCTAATATTTAAGCCTTAAATGCATTTTACAAGTTTGTAACCTGGGAAAAACAAGGTACATCCCCATCAAACGCTCCTTCCCCACCCCAGGAACACAATGCTCCAGCCTGTTGTATACCCCATGGTTTTGGTATCTGCAAGCTCGATACCTTGCCTTCCAACTGATACCCCTTGGGTTAATGTCCCCTTCGGGTGTTTGTGTCTGCTTGTTTTGTGTTTACCAAACCCTAGCTCGTGGAACCCTTGGAATACCTCCCGGAGTAATGTTTTGTGCAGTTGCCGTGTCTCCCATGGGTATCATTCAAGTAAGTGAGTCTTCAGTTTAAATTTTAACTGCCTAGTGACCCTATGCCCCCTCAGACTGCCAAACTGTACCCTGGTGCTCTGGGTGTGGCAGTGTACCAATCTCGTGAAATGTCCCCCTGACCACCGGGGCTTGCCCGTTTTCCCTCCCATTGAGGCAACCCAGCAGCAAAAACCTTGTTCTTCTGACCATCCTCCCCTTTGGACACTGAACACAAGCACAGCCTTGCCCTGCAGAGGTGCTCAGGCTTGGCCCCATATTAAAACAATCCAGCATCCTACACATTAGACAAACCTTAGCCCAAAACTGTACACAAAACTACATACATTCAAGCTGTACAATGCCACCAGTCTCCAGGCGGACAGGCTAGAATCTGATTTTTCTGTGCCTTCTGCAGGCTCTGGTTAGCCAGTAAAATGGAGACCTCAGTGTCCTAAGCTTTGGAGCCCAGGGACCTCTCGTGAGCACTTCCTGCCTTTCTAAGCGGAGAACTTCTCGAGTCCAAAACTGTGGCCCCGGAGGGTTTTTGCTAACCCTGGGCCTCTGGCCTGTGGGACTGTGGCTTCACCTGGGGGCCCTTCACAACCTGGGGTTGCTGTGTGATCTGTGACCTGTGGGAGTGTGTCCTCCCCGGGATCCCTGCAGAACTTCCTGAGTCCCAAACTATGGGCGAGTCACCCTGCCTTGTGAGGCAGTTCAGATGCCCAGGCCCTGCAGCCTGTGGAACTGACCATCTCGGGCCACTGCCTGGTTGCCTGCCCCCTTATTGTGGTCCACAGCACTCAGCTGCCTTCGTTATTTTGTGTGGGGGCCCTCTACTTTCTTTCCCCCATCCAGCGTTTCCAGGAGAGGGTTAAGGATGGGATCCTGTACCTGGGCCATCTTCAGGTCTAAGGCCAGCACTACGCTAACACCCCCCTTCTCTGCCCCTCTATCCGGCGCTGCTGCTGTTGTGTCTGAGCTGCTTGGGTCCCAGCAAGTAGCTGATTGGGTGCCTTCCCTAGTCAGTGCGCCTGCCTATTGGGTAATCTTCAGCGAGGGGTTCAGAAGGGGAGACCTCACTCCCTGTTAGGAGTAGATCTGTAAGCTGAGCTTAGCTCTGTCCAAGGCCAGAGGCATGGTTTGCCTGATAAGCAGGTATGACCCAGACAGGCAGGGAAGAGCAAGGTGGCAAGGCAAGAGTGATGATAGGACAGTCAGGGACACCCGGTCAAATGTGGCACTGGGGGTAGGCCCAGAGTGGCAGCAGGTAGAGTTGCATCAGGAGCTCAGGATCCCCAACTATATTGCTGGGATCAGGTTCTGTTAGATATCTGCGTGTCCTTTGTTGTGATGACGCCTTTGCTTTGGCTTCACTAGTCAGCTTCTACCTTTGGGCCATTGGTTCTGAAGCTCTTTTTTCTGATGAAGGGTCTAGACCCGAAACGTCAGCTTTTGTGCTCTGAAGCTCTTTGTTGGGTCTGGAATCCTGTAAGGAAGCTGTTGTGCAGAAGCTTGTTGTCATAAAGGATTGCTCCTGCTGAGACTGAGCATGAAAGTTATACAGACTGTGTGCTCCATTATCTCCTCTCAAATCTGTGTTGGCATTGCGTTTCTAGTGTTCCATTTGAGTTCAATTGGCTTCCTGATGGTTAAGAGTACGTGTAAGTGGATTCTGACTGAGTTGAATGCCCGATATCTCTGTGAATGGATATTGATTGAAGTTCTCTGTGAATGGATATTGATTGAAGTTGAATGTTTAGTATCTGTACAGGTTCCAAAATGACTGTGTTGGGTAGCCCAAGGTGCAAACGTTTGTTTCTGCCTAAAATTTTAGGTCTGTTTGATTGGTCTCTTAGAGTGAAGATGCAATTTGGATTTTTGAGCTGAAAAACAACACCAGATGGAAATCATTCTGGCTCTGTGCGTATTTGTTGCAGCCTGAGCTCAAGCTTTTGTCCAGTATTTTAGATGTTTGAAAAGTACAGGGTTTTGGTCCAGTATTATAGGATGTGAGGATTTTTGTCAAGCGTACACCTCTCACAGGGTTCAGTACGGGGAACCCTGTTGCTTGTAATATATATAAACGATTTGGAGGAGAATGCAAAGGCCTGATGACTAAGTTTGTGGATGACATAACAATTGCGGAGCTGTAGATAGTTAGAAGGATTGCCAAAGCATACAGCAAGATATAGATAGACTTGAGGCTTAGGCAGAGAATGTCAGATGGGAGGTTAATCTGGACAAATGCAAGGTAATGCATTTTAGATTATCTAATGCAGAAGGGAAGTATACGGTAAAGGGCTGAACCCCTTATAGCACAGCATACTGAGGGATCTAGGCATACAGATCCACAGTTCCCTGAAAGTGGCAATATGTATTGGAGGAGGTGGTCAACAAGGCATATGGCATGCTTGCCTTCATCAGTTGAGGCATAGACTATACAAACTAGAAAATCATATATAGAGCTTTAGTTCGGCCACATTTGGAATATTGTGTACAGTTCTGGTTGCTCACTGCCCGAAGGATGTGGCGGCTTTGGAGCGGGTACAGAAACAGTTTGTCATTATGTTGTCAGGTTTGGACAGTATTAGGTATGAGCAGAGTTTGTTTTCACTTGAAAGTTGAAGGATGAGAGGGTGACCTGATATACATTTACAACGTTAGCGAGTTTTGAGAAGATTTGTAGCTCAGATTGAGGTTCTGGATGTGAGTTTGCTCGCTGAGCTGGAAGGTTGGTTTTCAGATGTTTCATCACCATTCTAGGTAACATCATCAGTGAGCTTTTACAACGTTATAAGATATATGGATAGACTGGATAGTTGGAATCTTCTTCCCACGATAGAACTGGTCAATTACTAGAGGATATAAGTTTAAGTTAAAAGGGGCTATGTTTAAAGGAGATGTGGGAGACAACTTATTTTTACACAGAGGGTAGGAATGCGTTGCCAGAGGAGGTGGTAGAAGCAGATTTAATAGCAACATTAGAGACGAATAAGCAGGGAATAGAGGGATATGGACAGTAGATAGGCTAAAGGTTTTTTGTTTAGAAAGGCATAATAAGTCAGTGCAGCCATGGTGGGCCAAAGGCCCTCTCCTGTTCTGTACTGTTCTTTGTTCTTTTGTCTCCTGAGTCTGGTATGACTCTTCTTGAGAAGCTCAGACCTTTGATGAGGGAAGCTTCTACACTATTAGCTAACAGGAAGGGATGTTGGATGGTTGAGGGTTCATTGGGAATGAGGTCAAAGGGGTTCTCTTGGGCAATGAATGGTTATCAAAAGACCTCAATCTCCATTGTGAAAATGCCCATGAACTCCTTGCCTTTGATGGGCATGAAGTTGGAGTAGGTAGTGTGAGGGTAGTAAGGCAGGCTGCATTCAAGAAAAAGTGCCCAGGGCTCTGGTGGGCTCCAAGATAATCCAGGAATATTGAACAGTTGGGAGAGAGAGAGGACATCATAGTGCCCTGTAATGATTTATATGGCACAGTCAGATAGAGACATATAGCACGGAAACACATGCTTCAGTCCAACCAACCTATGCCGACCATGTTTCCTACTAAACTAGTCCCAACTGCCTGTGCTTGGCCCATTTCCCTCTGAATGTTTCCTATTCATGAACTTATCCAAATATCTTTTAAATGTTGTAAATAGCCCCGTATCTGCCATTTTCTCCAGCGGTTCATTTCGCATACAAACCATTCTTCACTTAAAAATGTTGCCCCTCCTGTCCTTTTTTAAAACTTTCTCATCTCACCTTAAAAATATATCCACTAGTTTTGAACTCCCCCACCCTGGGAAAAAAGGTCCATGTCATTCACTTTAGCTATGCCTCATGATTTTACAAACCTCTATAAAGCCACTCCTCAACCTCCTACGCTCCTTAAATCTCCAATCCTCCATTTCTAACAACATCCTGGGAAATCTTTTGTGAACCTTCTCCAGTTTAATAAAACCCTTCCTATAACAGAGTGACTAGAACTGCACACGGTACTCCAAAAGAGGCCTGATCAATGTCCCATACAACCTCATCATGATGTCCCAACTCCTAAACTCAAAATTCTGAGCAATGACGGCAAGTGTGCTACATGCCTTATTGACCAGCCTGTCTACCTGTGAAGCAAATTTGAATCTGGAGGTGAAAGGCCAGAACTGAAGAAGATCATGCAGAATCTTCAACTTGTTCTACCTTTCAGTGAGAACCAGCACCTCCACTCTGCCAGGAATCTGTTGCCAGTAATATCTTTCAATAGACAGCACTCTCAATTTCATTTTTGAAATGTTCAAGTGAACATTAACATAAGTGAATTCAAAAGTTCCATTGCCTTTTGAAGGAATCTTGCTGACACCACTACTGGATTGTACAGCTCTAATTTTAAGTTTATGCCACCTTGTTCTGGACTTTGTCACCTCAGGAAACCATTTCACTCCCTCTATCTGATTGAACCCTTTCACCATCTTAAACACCACAATAGGTTCACCCCCTCAACTGTCTGTACTCAAGGGTGTACACGCCTAGTTTATCCAATTTTTCCCTGTAATTTAACTCTTTAGCCCCAGGTATCATACCATGCTGCGTTATCTCCTTGCTGTGTTGATATCAGTAATATGTAACAGCTGCACACTGTTGTCCCCATAAAAACAAAACCACAGGAAGAAAAGCTCAATTAAAATAAAATCAGTTCAATTATCAAGCAAAATGATCCCCAAGCACTGCTAGCGCCAGTGGTCATTTATTGTAATGGATCCTTGAAGAGTTTAAAATCCACACAGGCACTGGATTGATTTATTGAGTTTGGATATTTTTGTATTCCCCATGTTCCTGAGGTAAAACCTTCACCTCAGATATGATGATTACTTTTTGTCTTCCTGGTGCAGAGACATTGCTTCACTGACGGAAATCGCTTGCCTGGCTCCCAGCGGGGAAGTTGCAGAAGTACATAAACAGAAGATGAGGTAATGTACCAGCCCAACACCCTGGGAATTTAAATATTGATAGGATGTGCAGCTTTTGCTAATGCATTAAACCTTTAAGACCTGCACTGTGTGAGTAGACACTGTGATGACTGAAGTTGACAGATTTCATTCTTAAGTAGGTCAGAAGGAAAGGCAATTTGTCCATTTTATTTGTCGTCCCACTGTCCTTCAAAAGACTTTTTCTTCATATGCAATCCCCACCTTTGGACTCCATGCTCTGCATATCAGATCTCATGCAAATATGCATTAAAAATTCAGGACTTTCACTGCAGTGTGTTAAAACAGTTCTCTCCTGAATATCCTGGTACTGATTTGAGATGAACAGAGATTTGTTTGCCAAGTGTATAAGAGAAAAGATACGAAACTAAAGTGAATTGATATTCTCGGTGATAATGGGAACTGCAGATGCTGGAGAATCCAAGATAATAAAATGTGAGGCTGGATGAACACAGCAGGCCCAGCAGCATCTCAGGAGCACAAAAGCTGACGTTTCAGGCCTAGACCCTTATTCTCAGCAAGTTTTCAGTTTTTAAAAATTTGACAGCATCTCCCAAACCCACAACTTCTAACACCTAGAAAGATAAGAGCAATTGGAATGATTGGAAAGATAATACATTGGAAGCACCAACACCTGCCAGGTCCCCTCCAAACCACGCACCATCCTGACTTTGAACTACTTGCCATTCCTTCACTGTGGCTGACTCAATGTCCTGGGGATTCCCTTCCTAACATTATGGATGTCTCTACATTCGGGGTACTGTAACAGTTCAAGAAGGCAGTTTGCCATCATCTTCTCCAGGGCAATTAGCAATGGACATTAAATAATCAACTAGCCAGTGACGATAAAATCCCATGAAAGACAAAGAAACCATTTGACAAAAATTGATTAATTCTCTGGGTATGGACACTGCTAACAAAGCCAGTAATTATTTGCCAATCCTACATTCATGGCTTGATCATTAGTATACACAACAGACAGCAAGGGGCACTACACCGCAGGACACTGGATACAGAAGACCTTGCATTGAAATAACTGCATCCAGCCTTGCCATGGCCCCTCTGCTGTAACTTTACTACTTCTGCTTTGCCCTCGAGAATTACCTGAATTTTCTTCTGTACTTGTCTGTGCAATAGGCCCTACTTTTTTCCGCTCTGAGTCCCATCCCAATGCCAAATTGGTTGAAACCCACAAAAAAATGGATGAGCAATCTCCCTACAAGGAAGTTGGCCTCGCTACAGTTCGCGTGCAACACTTAGGACTTGCACCGCATCCACCTTCCCCAGAAACAAACCTAATTTTCCAGCATCTAAAGCCTTCCCCCACTCCAATGCTTCAACCATATATCCATCTGGCCTAACACATACTTCGAGGAGTAATCAATACAGAGATTACAACTTTTGAGATCTTGCTTTATAAACTGTGACCCAGCTCCCTAAAAATTTTTGTTGCAGGACTCATCTCCCTTTCTCTCTATGTTCTTTATCTCAATGTCAACTGCAATCTCTGACTGTTCCCCCACCCACTTCAGAATGCCCTTCAGCCATTCAGTGGCATCCTTGGCCCTGACCCCAGGGAGGCAACGCACCATCTTAGAGTCAGGTCTGCAGCCAAGGAAACACCAATCCATACTCCTCACTGTTGAGTCTCCTACAACATTGGTTTTCCTTTCCTTCACCGCCCACTTAATACAACTGGGCTCTGGCTTCACTTCGCAGAAGAAGCATCACTGTTACCGTTTTCAACACAGAGAATATGTTCTGAATGTAAAGCATTTTCAGGCTTCACTGACTACCTGTTTGTCTCCCTTCTTCTCACTGATTGTCAGACATTCCTTTGCTGACCTCATTTCCCTAAGCTGTGGGGTGACCACATCTAAAAATGGTCTATCTACATAATTCTCATGATGTGGAGGTGACGGTGTTGGAGCGGGACGCCAAAACCTTATGTTTTGGAATAAACCTGTTGGACAATAGCCTGGTATCAGAGATCATAGGAACCGCGATGAAGGGTCTAGGCCCGAAATGTCAGCTTTTGTGCTCCTAAGATGCTGCTTGGCCTGCTGTGTTCATCCAGCTCTGCACCTTGTGGTCTCGGACAATAGCCTGATGTCATGTGATATGTAATTCTCAATCTCATGGATAAACTGCTGTACCTGCAACCGAAGAAAAACTCCGAAACCTACCACTCAAACTAGTTAAATCTGAGCAGTTTCTGCAGATGTGGTCATCCAGAATACCAGGAGAATCTAAAATTTACTGCATATTGCAGGCCAGGCAACACATGGGACTGAGCTTTCTTACTACCCCTTTCCCTAAATTTAAGCCAAATAGAAAATTATTTATTATTTTCTACAGCCATAAAATGGACAAAAACATTTTACCCATGATCCACCAATTAGCTGTCTATGTTTATATCCTTTATGTCAGCCTTTTTGAATTATGGTGGAACTCCTCCTGGGGTTTGGTTGCTTCTCTGACCAAGCTTCATCTGGGCTTCAAGCCTGAGACTTTAATTGAGAAGTTCCACTGCCACTGTTCACCCTACCTTGCTTCTGCAATGCCCATATCCTATCAATGTTTTTGTTTAAAACCCTTAAATGTCTGCCACAGCATCTCTTTTCATCGAGTACGCAGTTCACTGGCTCAGCTGTGATGCCCACATATTTGTTTGTATTTATGTTTAAAACACAAATCTTGGGCTCAGTTTTCTCCCTTTCAAACTCATATTGTGGCCGCGACTACCTAATGGTGCCTTTACTCTGAGGTCATCAGTGAATCCTGTCACATTGCACAATACCAAGTCAAAAAGAACATGCCGTCTGATAGTTTCTGAGAGCAGCATGCTCCCGAACCAATCTTGAAAGATTCCGAGAATTCTTCATCCAAGCTACGAACACCAATCTCATTCTCCTATGTATGCATAGATTAAAGTCACCCCTAATTATTGCTGTCTTTTGATCAAAAACACATTATTTCTTCTGCTATATTTAATCTCATATTGTGTTTACTGTCACAAAGTCTGTGGATGAATCATGTTTCCTAACCTGTCTCCTGAATAATGTATCAGAGATAATGGGAACTGCAGATGCTGGAGATTCCAAGATAATAAAATGTGAGGCTGGATGAACACAGCAGGCCAAGCAGCATCTCAGGAGCACAAAAGCTGACGTTTCGGGCCTAGACCCTTCATCACAGCCTCTCTGATGAAGGGTCTAGGCCCGAAACGTCAGCTTTTGTGCTCCTGAGATGCTGCTTGGCCTGCTGTGTTCATCCAGCCTCACATTTTATTATCCTGAATAATGTATGCTGATTTTATACTAGTAATGTTTTCCATTTACTATTCCTAATCTTCATCTAGACTGATTTGACATCTTGATCTCCTGAACAAAGGCCCTGCAGCCGTGACACTATAATATCTATCAAATCGTATTAATTTAATTCGGTATTCACTATCAATTTGTTTATTTTGTTGTAAATGCTTTGCACTTTCACCGTAAGCGCTTTTAGTTTTATTTTTTGTGGCACATAATTTTAATTGTTGGCATATTCCTTTATTCTTTATTCATTCATGGGATGAGGGAGTTGCTGGCCAAGCAGCATTCATTGCCATCCCTAGTTGCACAGAGGGCAGCTCAGAGTCAACCACATTCCTGTGGGCCTGGAGTCACATGTAGGCCAGACCAGGTAAGGATGGCAGTTTCCTTCTCTAAAGCACATTAGTGAACCAGATGGGTTTTGCCCCCTCTCTGACAATCAGCTATGGATTCACAGTTATCATTAGATTCTAAATTCCAGACATTTATTGAACTCAAATTCCACCATCTGCCATGGTGAGATTCAAACCCAGGTCCCCAGAATGTTATCTGGGTGTCTAGATTAACAGTCCAGTGATTATACCACTTGGCCATCACCTCCCTGCTGTTTTCTTTCTTCTCTCGGAGGTTTCCCTTCTCTCAAGATCCTTTCTGCCATTCTCTGATCCTCATTTCCAATTTTATTATCTTCCCCTCTCAACTTCTCTCTATTCTTTGATGTTTCCCATCTTTCCAAATTTGATCCCTTGCCCTACTATTTCATTTAAAACCATCTCTATTTCCCTAGTTGTGCCATTAGCAAAAGACTGGCCCCAGCACAATTCAAGTGTGGGCCAGTCTAACAAATATGTCCAACTTTCGCTAGTACTGGTGTTTGTAGCCCATGAAGAGCAACTGATTAAACTTTTGGGATTTTGAAAGAAATTGGTGGTACCAATACCGTGAATCATTTTGTGTTGATGGTTGAGTCCAAGACAAAATGTCACACCTTAAAATCATTATACATTATTCAGGAGACAGGTTAGGAAACATGGAGTCATGCAACACCAGCAGGGGTATTTCTTCCAAACAAAAACCCCGGGTCTTGTCCATTCCATCTACTGTTCCTTTCTTTTCTTATTTATTCTTTCCCCTTTTCTTTCCCTTTTTTTATTATTTTAGTGCACTTTTTACTTACCTTCTGGAGTAAGCTTGGTTGGATAAGCATATGGACGTACATGGAATAGTGTAGGTTAGATGGGCTTGAGACCGGTATGACAGGTCGGCACAACATCGAGGGCCGAAGGACCTGTACTGTGCTGTAATGTTCTATGTTCTATGTTCTAATGTTCTATGTTCTATGTTGGGGAGGCAGTGGCAGCAATGAAGAAGGGCTAGGACTGGGGCCTAGCGTGACCCCAGATGGCAGTTGGTGGTGAAATGGCAGTTGACGGGACTTTGCCCAGTGCAAGTGAAAGCATGCCCATCATGGCATAGAGTGAGCCCTTAGGGGGACATCCCAGCGTGGAACCACTGCAGGTCCATGTCTTAAGAATGGACTGTAATGTTTAACTTCCAAATTTATTTCTTTACTTTCTACCTTCTACTAAAAAGAACTGTAGCGATCATTTTTTAAAATCTTACTTCCTTATTTGTCTATTTTTGGTACCTTAGATTTGTACCTAGTTATCTTTGTACCTGAGATGGTGCCAGGAATGGCAGCATTGTACTTTTTTCACTATACTCCTGCACTTGAGTACACATGACAATAAAACCTAAACCTGAATCTAAATCATTGACTAGTTCAGTGTTTATTGTCCATCCCAAATTACCCAGGGAGCAGGTAAGTGTCAACCACATTGCTGTAGGTCTGGAGTCACAAGTAGGCCAGACCAGATAAGGACAAGATAACAAAGTGTGGAGCTGGATGAACACAGCAGGCCAAGCAGCATCTCAGGAGCACAAAAGCTGACGTTTCGGGCCTAGACCCTTCATCAGAGAGGGGGATGGGGTGAGGGTTCTGAAATAAATAGGGACAGAGGGGGAGGGTTCTGAAATAAATAGGGACAGAGGGGGAGGCAGACCGAAGTTGGACAGAGGAGAAGATAGGTGGAGAGGAGAGTATAGTTGGGGAGGTAGGGAAGAGATAGGTCAGTCCGGGTAGGACGGACAGGACAAGGAGGCGGGATGAGGTTAGTAGTTGGGAAATGGATGTGCTGCTTGAGGTGGGAGGAAGGGATAGGTGAGAGGAAGAACAGGTTAGGGAGGCGGGGACGAGCTGGGCTGGTTTTGGGATGCAGTGGGGGGAGGGGAGATTTTGAAGCTGGTGAAATCCACACTGATACCACTGGGCTGCAGGGTTCCCAAGCGGAATATGAGTTGCCATTCCTGCAACCTACGGGTGGCATCATTATGGCACTGCAGGAGGCCCAGGATGGACATGTCATCTAAGGAATGGGAGGGGGAGTTGAAATGGTTTGCGACTGGGAGGCGCAGTTGTTTATTGCGAACCGAGCGGAGGTGTTCTGCAAAGCGGTCCCCAAGCCTCCGCTTGGTTTCCCCAATGTAGAGGAAGCCACAGGGGGACCTTTGTTTCCCTGAAGGACATTAGTGAACCAGATGAGTTTTTCCAAAAGTCAACAACAGTTTCATGATCATCATTACAATCTTAATTCCAGATTTTTATTGCAATCCACCATGCTAGGTTTCAAACCCAAGTCCCCAGAATATTAGATAACAAAGTGTGGAGATGGATGAACACAGCAGGGCCAGCAGCATCTCAGGAGCACAAAATCTGACGTTTCGGGCCTAGACCCTTGTTGATCAATATTGAGGTGACAGTAGAGTCTCTCTAGCCAAACGTACAAAAGGACGTGGAACCAAAGAAGATAGATATGCTCTGCTATACTTCAATCTTTTTTTAAGATTACCTTTTCTATTCATGGAATGTGAGCATTTGTGACCAGGCAGCATTCGTTGCCCATTCCAAATTGCTCTTATGAGTGTGGTGGAGAGTGGCCTTTATGAACCACTGTATCCTGAATGGTGTACGGAATTCTGATCCAATGCTGATAGAACAATGATATATTTTAAATTCGGGATGAAGGCCCGGAGGTCGGAGTTAAAGATCGTACTCTATTCTTATCTTCCTGAAGTGAGGGGGCTTGTTCTACACTAGAAACCAAGATGACATTTGATTAAGCGTAGAATCAAGGAGATTGAGTAAAATTGAAGTCAATGAATCCTTATAGATTGGAAACAGGCCATTTGGCCCATTGAGTCCACACCAACCCTCCAAAGAGCATCCCACTGAGTCCCACCACCCCAACCCTACCCCTAAAACCTTGCATTTTTCATGGCTATTCCACCTCGCTTGCACACTCCTGGTCATGGTGGGCAATTTACCTGGCCAATCCACCTAAACTGCTCATCTTTGGACTGTGGGGAAAAAAATCCAGAGCACCTGGAGGAAACCCACACAGGCACAGGGAGAACGTGCACACACCACACAGACAGGGTGGAATTGAATCCAGGTCCCTGGCATTGTGAGGCAGTACTGCTAACCACTGAGCCACCATGCCACCCTGTTGAATAGGGATGAAGAGAAATCTCTTCACCGGTTGGAGTTATAACAATCACAAATGAAGATAATAAAATGTGAAGCTGGATGAACACAGCAGGCCAAGCAGCATCTCAGGAGCACAAAAGCTGACGTTTCGGGCCTAGACCCTTCATCAGAGAGGGGGATGGGGGGAGGGAACTGGAATAAATAGGGAGAGAGGGGGAGGCGGACCAAAGATGGAGAGTAAAGAAGATAGGTGGAGAGAGTATAGGTGGGAGGTAGGGAGGGGACAGGTCGGTCCAGGGAAGACGGACAGGTCCAGGAGATGGGATGAGGTTAGTAGGTAGATGGGGGTGCGGCTTGGGGTGGGAGGAAGGGATGGGTGAGAGGAAGAACCGGTTAGGGAGGCAGAGACAGGTTGGACTGGTTTTGGGATGCAGTGGGTGGGGGGGGGAAGAGCTGGGTTGGTTGTGTGGTGCAGTGGGGGGAGGGGAAGAGCTGGGCTGGTTTTGGGATGCAGTGGGGGGAAGGGGAGATTTTGAAACTGGTGAAGTCCACATTGATACCATTAGGCTGCAGGGTTCCCAAGCGGAATATGAGTTGCTGTTCCTGCAACCTTCGGGTGGCATCATTGTGGCACTGCAGGAGGCCCATGATGGACATGTCATCTACAGAATGGGAGGGGGAGTGGAAATGGTTGGCGACTGGGAGGTGCAGTTGTTTGTTGCGAACTGAGCGGAGGTGTTCTGCAAAGCGGTCCCCAAGCCTCTGCTTGGTTTCACCAATGTAGAGGAAGCCACACCGGGTACAGTGGATGCAGTATACCACATTGGCAGATGTGCAGGTGAACCTCTGCTTAATGTGGAAAGTCATCTTGGGGCCTGGGATAGGGGTGAGGGAGGAGATGTGGGGGAAAGTGTAACATTTCCTGCGGTTGCAGGGGAAGGTGCCGGGTGTGGTGGGGTTGGAGGGCAGTGTGGAGCGAACAAGGGAGTCACGGAGAGAGTGGTCTCTCCGGAAAGCAGACAGGGGTGGGGATGGAAAAATGTTTTGGGAGGTGGGGTCGGATTGTAGATGGCGGAAGTGTCGGAGGATGATGCGTTGTATCCGGAGGTTGGTGGGGTGGTGTGTGAGAACCAGGGGGATCCTCTTTGGGTGGTTGTGGCGGGGGCGGGGTGTGAGGGATGCAGCCCAATGGTATCAATGTGGACTTCACCAGCTTCAAAATCTCCCCTTCCCCCACTGCATCCCAAAACCAGCCCAGTTCGTCCCCTTCCCCCACTGCACCACGCAACCAGCCCAGCCTTTCCCGCCCACCCACTGCATCCCCAAACCAGTCCAACCTGTCTCTGCCTCCCTAACCTGTTCTTCCTCTCACCCATCCCTTCCTCCCACCCCAAGCCGCACCTCCATCTCCTACCTACTAACCTCATCCCACCTCCTTGACCTGTCCGTCTTCCCTGGACTGACCTATCCCCTCCCTACCTCCCCACCTATACTCTCCTCTCCACCTATCTTCTTTACTCTCCATCTTCGGTCCGCCTCCCCCTCTCTCCCTATTTATTCCAGAACCCTCACCCCATCCCCCTCTCTGATGAAGGGTCTAGGCCCGAAACGTCAGCTTTTGTGCTCCTGAGATGCTGCTTGGCCTGCTGTGTTCATCCAGCCTCACATTTCGTTATCTTGGATTCTCCAGCATCTGCAGTTCCCTTTATCACAAATGAAGATGGTTGTGTTTGTGACAAGGTGTAGATCTGGATGAACACAACAAGCCAAGCAGCATCAGAGGAGCAGGAAAGCTGACGTTTCGGGTCGTGACCATTCTTCAGAAATGGGGGAGGGGAAGTGGTTGTTTAAGACTATTCAGCTCAGTTGAGAGATATTGCTGCAATAGTCCCTCAAAGTAGCGTCCTTGGCTTAACCAGCTTTGGCTGATCTGCCAGTGATTATCTCCTCACACAAAATAAGGCCCGATGAATTTAGAGTATTCAATCCCATTGGCAAATAGCAGTTCATGTACATGTACCACAAGTTAATAGCCAGGCTTGGGATAAGTTGTAAGTAGTAGTCATGCCACATAGGTGCTAACCAATAACCATCTGCAACAAGAGATAAATGTACCATCTAGCCTTGATATTAAGCTGTATTACTATCCCCCACTGGCAACATCCTGGGGGCTTACAATTGACCAGAATCTGAAGTCGGCCAGCAACATAAATGTTGTCGCTACAAGTGCAGGTTAGAGGCTAGGAATTCTACAGCATGTACGTCCTATCTCCGCAAAGCCTGTGCGTCACCTCCAGGGCACAAGTCAGCAGTGTGATGAAGTGCTCTCCACTCATCTGGATGTGTGAAACTTCAACAACACTCAAAAAGCTCAACATCATCCAAGATAAAGCAGCTTACTTGATCCGTTCACTGTCCATCATCTTAAAACACTCATTTCCTCCTTCAGAAACAACAACTCACCAAGGCTTTTTCAAGATCACCTCACATACTTGTGACCTTTACTATTTAGAAGGAGGAGGGACAGCAGGAAAACAAGTTCATCTGAAAGTCACACATCATCCCATTTGGAAGCATATTAAAATTCTGTCACGGTTAATGCATCAAAATCTTGGAGCTCACTGCTTGCAGCACAGTGGGTACACCTACAACACACAGACTGTAGCAGTCCAAAAAGGCAGCTCTCCTCAACTTGTCAAAGGCAATTAGGGGTGAGCAATAAATTCTGACCTTGTGGGAGATGCTCATATCCCAAGAACAAATATAAAGAAAAGATCTGATGATAGTTTCCCAATATGATTTGATAATTGATAGGGGAGACATTACTAAATGGTCAGACTCAAGCAGCGAGTGTTTGAAAGAAATTGAAGAGGGGAATTAATCAAACCTTTGAAAAATCACTATGAAATTTGGGAAAAGTAAATCTGCTTAGGCAGGCAAAAATGTTATTAATTAAAAATTACAATAATTCGATAAATGAGAAAAATAAGGAGTAATTTCCTCAATTTTTGCAGTTGAAATCTTTGTGACAGGGAGTAGTGAGACAACTACCATTGTCTCTTTTGAATGATGCCGGATAAATACTTGAAACAGATGGAGATGCAGGGGCATGGGGATACCACAGCCTGTGGGATTAGTCAATGATTTAACAAAGATACAACGGACCATCACTTATAATTGCCGCATGGGTGTCCTTTGGTATGCTTATTATTTTATCTGAGATGGATCAAACTGTTCTTTGATAGTCCAGCAGGCTTTGTGAAAGGCAGTGTCTAATGTTTTAATGAAGACCTGCAGCTCAGATTGTGGCTGGAGTTGTTGGTTGGCTCAACGAGCTGACTGGCTTTCGTGCAAATGTTTCATCTCCCTCGTAGGTGATATCATCAGTGCTGTGTAGCCTCTGTTGATGTGCTGTTATTCTGCCCCGTTCTGAATTTATCTAGTCCAGTTTGTCACGGTGGGCAGTCTTGATTCCAGTTTTGTATTGTAGTGGTATGTAGATGGGATCTATTTCAATACGTTTGTTAATTGCATTGGTGGTTGAAAACCAGGCCTCCGGGAATCCTCATGCTTGTCTTTGTCCCGTGTGTCCTATGTAGTGTTTCTCGCAGTTGCTGCGTGTTGTGCTAACTAACAGCCACACTTTGCCAGTTACTCCCAAAAGATGAAAGACACCACACCCACACTGAGCAAGACAAATGTGATATATAAAACACCATGTAGCAACTGTAAGAAACACTGCATAGGACAGGCAGGCAGGAAACTCACCACCAGGACACATGAACACAAAACCAGAAGCAAGACTGCCCACCATGATAGACGAGGCCATATAAATTCAGAGATGGGCAGAACAACAACGCTTCAACATTACAGGGTTAACGGAAAGATTCTTGGCAGTGTGGAGGAGCAGAGGGATCTTGGGGTTCATGTTCACAATTTCCTGAGAGCTGCCACCCAGGTGAATAGAGTTATTAAGAAGCTGTATGGTATGTTTGCTTTTGTTAATAGAGAGATTGAGTTCAAGAGCCGTGAGGTTATGCTCCAGCTATACAAAAGCCTGGTTCAGCCACATCTGGAGTATTGTGTCCAGTTCTGGTCACCTCATTACAGGAAAGATGTGGAGGAGTTGGAAAAGATGCAGCGGTGGTTTACCAGGATATTGCCCAGAATGGAGGGAAGGTCTTACGAGGAAAGGTTGAGAGAACTAGGGCTTTTCTTTTTAGAACGACGAAGGATGAGAGGTAGCTTGATAGAGGAGTACAAAATGATCAGAGGTATAGATAGAGTGGACAGCCAGAGACTTTTTCATGGGGTGGAGGTAGCTTTTATGATGGGACATAGTTTTAAAGTGAGTGGAGGTAGATACAGGGGAGATGTCAGAGGTTGGTTCTTTACTCAGAGAGTGGTAGGGGTGTGGAATGCATTGCCGGAGAGGGTAGTGGAGTAGGCCTCTTGAGGGGCATTTAAGTGGCTATTAGATAGGCATATGGATGATAGTATAAGGTAGGGGTGGAGGTTAGATAGACCGTAGGATTAGGGTAAAAGTTCAGCACAACATTGTGGGACGAAGGGCCTGTACTGTTCCATGGTCTATGTTCAACGGTGGCTACACAGCACTGACAATGTCACCTTGTAGGGAGACAAAACTTTTGCATGAAAACCAGTCAGTTCAATGAACCAACCAATAACTCCAGGCAGTGACTACTTCCCCAGGGAGATAGAATCCCTGTGTCAGTCAGGCTGGGGAGTGAACTTGCAAGCTGACAGGCTGGTGGCCGCCGAAAATCACCAGACCAATCAGACCACCCTAAACTATTTGAAGAGACGTGTCAATAAAAACCTTGGAGGAAAGTCAAGTAATAATTAAAAGATTAATCTGGACTATGAACTTTGTGAGTTTTTGATGTGTCATATGTTTAACGGCTGCCATAAACTAAGAAGTGAATGCTGAGAGACTGGTAATGTGACTATGGCAAGCCAGGCAGTATGCAATACGTGCATATGTTAATTCTTCAAACTGTGAGGGTCTTGTACCAGAAATGCCTTTGGTTTGTTTGCTGAGCAGAGTCAAACTGCAATGTTCGCCCACTCTCTATTTCTCGTTACCTAGCTAATCTTCTATCGATCGCTCATGTTACTCCCTTAAGCCATTAGATCTTATTTTGTTGAATAATCTTTGATGTGACACTTTGTCAAATGCATCCTGGAAAGAAAATGGAAGTACAAGTTGAAACTTTCCCTTTATCCACATTGCTTGTTACTTCCTAAGACAATTCCAATAAATCAGTGAAAGATAATTCCCCTTCAAACAATCATGTTAACTTCGAACAAAATAAAACTGCAGATGCTGGAAATCAGAAACTGAAATTATTGGTCTGGCATCGTTTGTGAAGAGAAAGCAGAGTTAACATTTCGGGTCCAGTGATCCTTCTTCAGAACTGTTCTGAAGAGTTTCTGTTCAGCAATTTCTATTATTGTTTCATAGATTCATACAGCACGGAAACAGATCCCTCGGTCCAAACAGTCCAGACTGAACATAATCCCAAACTAAATTAGTACCACCTGCTTGCTCCTGGCCACTATCCCTCCAACCTTTCCTATTCATGTACTCATCCAAGTGTCTTTTAAACTTCGTAATTGTACTCACATCCACAACTTTCTCAGAAGTTCATTCCACACAAGCAGATCACTATGGGTAAAAGAATTTCGCCCTCACCTTTTTTTAAATCTCTCTCCTTTCAAAATGTGCCATCAAGTCTTGAAATCCCCCATCCTAGGGTAAAGACAGCTACCAATCTATCTATACCCCTCATTATTTTATAAACTTCTATAAAGTCACCTCTCAACCTCCTATGGTCCAGTGGAAAAACATCCCAGCCTATCCAGCCTTTCTTTCTAACTCAAACCACCCATACCCAGCAACATCCTGTTAAATTTCTTCTGAACCCTGTTCCAGCTTAACAACATCCTTCCTATAACTGGGCGACTAGAACTGGACACAGTATTCCACAAGAGGCCTCACCAATGTCCTGTATGTTAACACTGCATGATAGCATTGAGATTTTCTAAGTGATGCATTATATCATCCCAAATAAAGTGATTCAGGATTTTCCCCATGTTAAATGTCAAATCAATTGGCCTGTGATTTCCAGCTTTCTGGCTCTTTGTGCCCCACCTTCCTGAATTCTTAAGGAAAAATAACAAACTATTCAAGATAACAAAGTGTGGAGCTGGATGAACACAGCAGGCCAAGCAGCATCTCAGGAGCACAAAAGCTGATGTTTCAGGCCTAGACCCTTCATCAGAGAGCATCATCAGAAACCATTCAACACAGGTAATATATTAAACATTATAATCTAAATCACATCAAGATATAGCTCTGCAATCAATGCTTCACTGGGCAGCACGGTGGCTCAGTGGTTAGCACTGCAGCCTCACAGCGCCAGGGACCCAGGTTCCATTCCAGCCTCAGGTAACTATCTGTGTGGAGTTCGCACATTTTCCCCGTGTCTGCATGTGTTTCCTCCGGGTGCTCCGGTTTCCTCCCACAGTCCAAAGACATGCAGGCTAGGTGGATCGGCCATGCTAAATTGCTCCTAGTGTTCAGGAGTATGAGGGTTATAGGGGGTTGGGTCTGGGTGGGATGCTCCACTGGGCGGTGTGGACTTGTTGGACTGAAGGGCCCGTTCCCACACTGTAGGGACTCTAATCTCTAATCTAATTTTCAATTGCTCCATATGACATGTGAAACTTTCGCACAGCTCTCTCCTGGAAAGGTTACCCCCAAATTCCCTGGCTCTCATATCTACAACACTTCTTCTAGCATCCCTCATAGGACTGAACAATCCTCCTCCTTGTCTACAGCATCAACTACATGGTAGCTCATAGTGAACTTGAAGGCCCTCTTCTATTTCTGGGGAAGGGAACGAAAAAGAGCCCAAGACTACTTAAAACTACTACAAATGCAGGAAGCTGAAATTAAATCAGAAAAGTGCTGGAGAAGCTCAGCAGGTCCGGGAGAGTTAGTGGAGAGAGAAACAGAACTGAGGTTGCCAGTTCGACATGCCTTTCCTGCAGGCCCCGCCTACTTCCCACAGACCGCCCACTTCCCCATGCCCCTCCCTTTCCTCGAACCAGCGCCACTCTGGAAACGGCCACGTCTCTGTGGCGATGCCCTCGAGCCGCTCCACCAATCAGGAAGACTCACCATCGGCATGAATGAGCGGCGCTGGGGCATCGCGTGACCGAACCCTCGGGTCGCCCCGCACCACCCCTCTTCTCATTGGTCGGACCGGGAAGGCTCGGACCATTGAGAGGCGGTCGATTGGCCCGCCGTATACGCCCACCGCCGATTGGGCAAGCGTAGCCTGAGAAGGCATGACCTCCAGCCAATCACGAGACAAAGATCCGCGCCCCTACGGGAAAAGCAATGACTGGTCGCGAGAGCTGAGTGACAGTAATATCGTACAATCGGTGATGTAAGGCGGGCTCTAAGGTCATGATCGGAATTGGTATTGGTAATGCTTAACTGAGTGACTGAAATGTAGACCAATCGATGAATGGGAGCTCTTCGTTGAACTCCCGCCCATAGCCTCCTTTTTTTTCTAACGGACCATAACAAACAGAGGAGAACGGCCGGAGTTGAGGGTTTTCCGGGAGCTGGTGGCTGGCGTTGTGTCTGCTGCTCTGATCGTTCATGTCCGATTTATGGATTCCTGGCTGCAGTTCGGCCACTTGGGCCGCCCTCTCTTTCTTTTTTTGGCGGTGGCCGTTGCTGTAGCCCAGGGGCAGCCGCTCCCCGAGGCTCCGGCTCCGGCTTCGGCACCGGCCGAGGCCTCCTGGGTCCGTGGGGTGAAACCGATCGCAGTCCTTGGGGCGCCGGCGGAAGGAGGCGGGTTAGAAGCGGTCGTGGAGGACGATGAGGCGGAAGAGAGTGTTACGAGTGGAGAAGATCAACCCAGGTAGGCAGCAATCCTCCATAAAACCTGGCGACCCTCCCTCCTTTTATTGCCACCCCTTCCATCAACCCCCCCCTCCCCTTCCATCACCCCCCCCCTCCCCTTCCATCACCCCCCCTCCCCTTCCATCACCCCCCCCCTCCCCTTCCATCACCCCCCCCTCCCCTTCCATCACCCCCCCCTCCCCTTCCATCACCCCCCCCTCCCCTTCCATCACCCCCCCCTCCCCTTCCATCACCCCCCCTCCCCTTCCATCACCCCCCCCCTCCCCTTCCATCACCCCCCCTCCCCTTCCATCACCCCCCCCTCCCCTTCCATCACCCCCCCCTCCCCTTCCATCACCCCCCCCTCCCCTTCCATCACCCCCCCCTCCCCTTCCATCACCCCCCCCTCCCCTTCCATCACCCCCCCCTCCCCTTCCATCACCCCCCCCTCCCCTTCCATCACCCCCCCCTCCCCTTCCATCACCCCCCCCTCCCCTTCCATCACCCCCCCTCCCCTTCCATCACCCCCCCCTCCCCTTCCATCACCCCCCCCCTCCCCTTCCATCACCCCCCCCTCCCCTTCCATCACCCCCCCCTCCCCTTCCATCACCCCCCCCTCCCCTTCCATCACCCCCCCCTCCCCTTCCATCACCCCCCCTCCCCTTCCATCACCCCCCCTCCCCTTCCATCACCCCCCCCTCCCCTTCCATCACCCCCCCCTCCCCTTCCATCACCCCCCCTCCCCTTCCATCACCCCCCCTCCCCTTCCATCACCCCCCCTCCCCTTCCATCACCCCCCCTCCCCTTCCATCACCCCCCCTCCCCTTCCATCACCCCCCCTCCCCTTCCATCACCCCCCCCTCCCCTTCCATCACCCCCCCCTCCCCTTCCATCACCCCCCCCTCCCCTTCCATCACCCCCCCCTCCCCTTCCATCACCCCCCCTCCCCTTCCATCACCCCCCCTCCCCTTCCATCACCCCCCCTCCCCTTCCATCACCCCCCCCTCCCCTTCCATCACCCCCCCCTCCCCTTCCATCACCCCCCCCTCCCCTTCCATCACCCCCCCCTCCCCTTCCATCACCCCCCCCTCCCCTTCCATCACCCCCCCCTCCCCTTCCATCACCCCCCCTCCCCTTCCATCACCCCCCCTCCCCTTCCATCACCCCCCCTCCCCTTCCATCACCCCCCCTCCCCTTCCATCACCCCCCCTCCCCTTCCATCACCCCCCCTCCCCTTCCATCACCCCCCCCTCCCCTTCCATCACCCCCCCCTCCCCTTCCATCACCCCCCCCTCCCCTTCCATCACCCCCCCCTCCCCTTCCATCACCCCCTCCCCTTCCATCACCCCCCCCTCCCCTTCCATCACCCCCCCTCCCCTTCCATCACCCCCCCTCCCCTTCCATCACCCCCCCTCCCCTTCCATCACCCCCCCTCCCCTTCCATCACCCCCCCTCCCCTTCCATCACCCCCCCTCCCCTTCCATCACCCCCCCTCCCCTTCCATCACCCCCCCTCCCCTTCCATCACCCCCCCCCTCCCCTTCTGTGCCATCAACCCCCCCTCCCCCACTTCCGTGCCATCAACCCCCCCTCCCCCACTTCCGTGCCATCAACCCCCCTCCCCCACTTCCGTGCCATCAACCCCCCTCCCCCACTTCCGTGCCATCAACCCCCCTCCCCCACTTCCGTGCCATCAACCCCCCCCCCCCACTTCCGTGCCATCAACCCCCCCCCCCACTTCCGTGCCATCAAACCCCCCCCCCCCCCCCCCTTATCCCCACTGTATGAAGGTTCATGTGAGGTGAAGGGCTTATGCTGGGAGGTGAATATTTTCAAGATTAATGCTCGTTTTCCTGTGGAAATGTGGGAATGAAAATAAGCTGTAGCAAAACTTGCACAGAAATTTAAGATTAATGTAATGGCCATGATGTCGGTTTAATATGACCTTTTTATGTTCTGTCATGGAGTACCATGTACTTTGTTTAGCATAGGATTAATACTTCTTAAACTTCTTTCAACTCATGTTGCTGAAAATTTTGTTTATCTCTTCGTTTTCTGTCACCTGTTCAACGTGACCCACATGAAACAGCACGCACTAAACCACCTCAAGCAACCTTGCAATGTATGATTTTAGCGCTGTTTCATGATTGCTCGCACCCCCCAGGAACAATTTAAATACAATGCGGGAACAGGGGATGCCATTAGGCTGAACAGACCAGTTCTTACTGCTAGTCAGTGGTGAAAGTTCTCAGAAGGAAGTAAAGTTTTAGCCACCAAAGAGAATTGAGTTGGAGTATCTCTGGACAGTATTTGATACACCTTTGGTTGTTTTCCACAATGGACATTACACAACTTCCACCTAATCATGTTGTATCCCTTTTGCAGTGCAACTGAGTGGACCCTTCCTAATAGATGAGAGAAACTCTGGTCCACCAAATGTGACCTTGTTTGTTTTTCTTGCAGCAGTACCTACCATTTTTAAATGAAAATTTAGAGACTGCAAAGGACACTAAACGTTTTTTAAAAAATGGTCTTTCTTTTGCAACTGTTTTGTCATACAGGCAGTGATTTAATGTTGGGATTTTACAGTGAGAATGTTTGCTTGAGGCTTTGTAACTCTATTCAATACTGGTATGCTTTTATTTTTTAAGTGTTAGTGCCCTTTTGGTTGTGAAGAATACCTTAATATATCACTACACATTAACTCTGCTGATAGTGATGGTTCATTCATCAGTCAGAATTGGCATATTGAAATTGAGTGCAAAAAAATTTAGATTAATGGTAGATTTTTCAACATTTGCTTTTGAAGAATGAAGAATTTACAGAGGTCTCCTGTTGGAAGTAAAGTGGACCAGAAACAGGTGTCGACCTAAGCATGTTTGGATAATTATCAAACAGTTTCAATTACAGGACAGCAGATGTCGTGCTCTGAGTGGATACAAGCAGCAGAAAGACAATAAACATGATTGCAGACATGGTAGGATCAGTATTTTAGGATGTATTGATGCTTAAGAGCACAAGATTGAGGGACTAGGAAAAGAGATGAGAATGGTTTGAACAAAAATGTTGGCAAATACCAGGAGATCTTAATAGCCTTTTGTTGTGCTGTAACTTTTATGTACATCTGTTATTATTTAAGGTAGTGTTTGAGACGAAATCCAAGTTTAGAAGGGGTTAATGTTCTGTGATTTGATGTTGAACGCTGGAAGCTTATGATGGAAACTCTGGAAATCATATAAGCTAGTTTTACAGAAATGCATCAACATGGCTACTATCGGGTTTGTGATTTTTCTTTTAAAAGTGAAAGCTGTTTTGTCAGATGACCTATTCTTTGTGTCTGCTGGCAGATCCCTGGTTATTGTAAGTACGATGGATGGGCGCGTTGTAGCATTGGATCCAGAGAATCATGGTGCCAAGCGTTGGGAACTTGATGTAGGAGCTGGCTCTTTAGTCTCTGCCAGCCTCAGCAAGCCTGAGGTAAGAGGCAAATACCATAATTTGAAACATCTTCCACTTTTATAACATCAACTGTGTCTCCATTTCTGCTTCAGTCCATCTACCCAAAGCTGAACCGATGCTTGTGTTGCCTCCAGATACAACTATCCAAAAGATTTCCTGTTTCCTATTCTCTGGCTTTCATAAACATTAGCTCATTCATAGCACTGCTGACCTATATTGGACATGCTATCCCACAAAGCCCTGGATTTACTATCTTCGTGGACTCGTTCATTGTGAATTTGTGGAATCAACTCCTGCCTTGCATCTTGCCGGAACTCTGGATTGCATTAACATTGGCCTCTTGTGAATTCACCATTTATTTGGCTGGCCAATTATTCAGGTGCTAAGCTCAGGAATTGCCTCCTCAAATCTCTCGCGCTCTGCTGCACCACACCATCTTTTTCCTGAAGATCTGCCTCAAAACCCACTTTACAAGCTTGTTTGAACTTGAGCCTTCAGTCGTTTCCACTTAAATTGATACCTGTCCAAAATAGGAGATATTTTCAGCAGCAAAAGCTTTTAGGATCTTTTTTAACTCGTGAAGGTTCTTGTTATTGCACTTTCCATGTTGAAATGTTTGTACGTTTTTGATTTGTTAGCTCATTGTATTAATTGCACAGTAGACTTGGATCATTTGGTAATGCCTCCAACCTGAATGTGGAAGTTGTGGAATGAAACCCTATAGCAGGCCTAGAATGTGTAATGTTTTAAGAAGAAAGTTCCTGTTCATGGGATGTTGCTGTCAGTGGCGAGACCAGCATTTTATTGCAAATCTTTAATTGATTGGAAGGTAGTTAAGAGCTAATGACATAGTTGTATGTAGACAGTAGCCTAGACTAGCTAAGGATGGCAAAGATAGCAAGAACTGCTGATGCTGGAATCAGAGATAAGTGTGGCCTGGAGGAACACAGCAGGCCAAGCAGCATCAGAGGAGCAGGAAAGTTGTCGTTTTGGGTTGCGACCCTTCAGAAGTCGGGAGGGGGAAGGGAGCTCAGAAATAGAGAAGAGGGGTGGAGCTGGAGAGGGTAGGTGGGATGATGATGAATGCAGGTAGACAGTGGTGGGAATTGGTCAGCAGGATGGATGGGAGAGAAGATAGACAGATTGTGTCAAGGCAAGAATGAGAGGGCGGGTTGGGCATAGCATGAGGCCAGGGTGGGGGGATTTTAAAACTGGTGAAATCCATGTTTAGGCAATTGGGCCATAGGTTGCTGAGGCAGAATGAGGTGCTGCTTCAGCTTGTGTGTGTGGTGTCATTGTGATACTGGAGGAGGCCCAGGATGGACATGTCACCCAGGTTGTTGGGGTGGGGGGGGGGGGGGGGGGGGGGGAGGTGTTGTTTAAATGGTTTGCGACTGTAAAGTGGTGGTGGTTGTCATGACCAGAGTGCAGATGCTCCACAAAACAGTCTCTGCTTGGTCTCACTGATGTAGAGGTGGCCACATCGGGAGCAGCTTTCTTTCCCTGAAGGACATTAGTGAACTACATGGATATTTATGATAACTGATAATAGATACGTGGTCAGTCTGCTCAGAAATATTATTGCACACTCTGATGCAGTTGGGACTTGAAACTCTGCCTTGGCTGAAAGTTAGGGACACCACTACTAAAGACCTTTCTGGGAGAGTATAAGTGGAGATATTTTAATCAATTTGTTCATGAAGCCTATGAGAATTGACCTCGACTTCAGGCTCTGAGGTAGGGACACTACCACAAGAGTTCTGCTTAATTGATTTCAAGTTTCTACATTTTGTGATAGTGGGAGTTCAACTTTTGTTTCCCCAGAGTGCAAGCCTGGCACTCTGGATTATTAGTCCATTAACTTTACCAGTGTGACACCACCTTCCCCTAGTGTGGAGGGCCAAGAGTAGATATAAATTTCCTGGTTAGGCAGAGTAGGTATCTTTTTATTAAGCAAACTGTTCAGACATATTGTGACACGCTCAGAGTTGGTGGGACTTGAACCCTGAGCTCCTGGCCTACAAATAGGAGCACTACCACAGTGCCATAAGAGCCATTTCTAGGAGAAATTACAGCTGCAGCTGTATTTTATGCTGCAGCTGTACAAAACTCTGGTGCGGCCGCACTTGGAGTATTGCGTACAATTCTGGTCACCGCGTTGTAAGAAGGATGTGGAAGCTTTGGAAAGTGTGCAGAGGAGATTTACTAGGATGTTGCCTGGTATGGAGGGAAGGTCTTACGAGGAAAGGCTGAGGGACTTGAGGCTGTTTTCATTAGAGAGAAGAAGGTTGAGAGGTGACTTAATTGAAACACATAAAATAATCAGAGGGTTAGATAGGGTAGATAGGGAGATCCTTTTTCCTAGGATGGTGACGGCAAGTACGAGGGGGCATAGCTTTAAATTGAGGGGTGAAAGATATAGGACAGATGTCAGAGGTAGTTTCTTTACTCAGAGAGTAGTAAGGGAATGGAACGCTTTGCCTGCAACGGTAGTAGATTCGCCGACTTTAGGTACATTTAAGTCATCATTGGATAAGCATATGGACGTGTATGGAATAGTGTAGGTTAGATGGGCTTTAGATCGGTATGACAGGTAGGCACAACATCGAGTGCCGAAGGGCCTGTGCTGTAATGTTCTCTGTCTATATTAGATATTTTTTAATTACCTCATTCAAGATGATATATTGCACATTTCTGGAGCAAATGGTACTGGAGCCTAGATCTGAGGCTCAACAATGGGGATGCTATTGCTACCATGAGACCTCTTGTCGGAGATTTTTTTTGCTCTTTAATGTCTGCAAGTGCTCTTATGTACGACTAAATGTTTTTCTTTCTCCCATCACCAAATCATCTGTAACCACCGAAGAGGGGCAGACAGTCAGCCAACAACCGTGATACCCTCCACAGCCTGCTGCCTAGACCAATTTGGCTAGGCCCAGGAAAAGACCCACAAGAAGGTCTTGACTTGTCCACAACTCTTCACTAATCCAATCAGTATCAGCCTGTCTTGAAGTTGGATTAGTGCCTAATACAGCTATTGAAGTTTTGAGTTACATCATCTGTGCTGTGAACTTTGCAGCAATTGCTGATGTAAGTTTAGAGACAATGACTTGATTTAAGTTGAAGCTTGTGTAGATCCCCATGGCATTGAAATGTTTACCCGTTAAATTTATTCAGGGTATGATAATCACCAGAGTATTGTTTACATTTCTTTTGGTTATTAGCGACTTATTGTTTCAGATGAGGCAAAGAGAGCAAATATTTGATATTGTGCATTTAACATACACATCAGTTCTCCAAGCTAATTGTTATTTTCATATTTATTCAACAACATAGTAATGTTGCCATTCTCAATAGCAGCTTGCAACAGAAAGGAATAATCAAAATTAACCCATTCTGCCTATCGCTCTGCATGTCCTATGCTGCAAATAATTATGCACTTGTTCGAGTCACTGTGCAGCAATCTATCCTCACAGAACAACTAGGAAGTGTCTCTTCATCTCTCCTATTGTGTTGTTGCCAATTGTTGAATGAGGACCACTGGTATACCTGGGCAACAGTGTGTATCAACTGCAAAATGCACTTCAGTAGCTTTGCAAGGCACCTTTGATAGTATCAGAAATAGTAGGAACTGCAGATGCTGGAGCATGTGAGAATACAAGGTGTAGAGCTGGATGAACACAGCAGGCCAAGCAGCATCAGAGGAGCAAGAAGGCTGACGTTTTGGGCCTAGACCCTTCTTCAGAAAACAGTATGTTCCATACACATGGCTTCTGCCACCAAGAAGGACAAAGGGCATCAGATAATTGGAAATGTTGCCACATACAATCCTGACTTGGAGGTTTACCACTTCACTTTCATTCACATTGTTGGTGTGTCTACACCAAATGGGTGGCAGCAGTTAAAGAAGGAAGCTCACTCTAACCTTAACTTTAAGGAAAGTTAGGAATGGGTGTAAATGTCAGTGACACTCAGTCCATGAATAGAATTTTCAAATAAAATCAGTCTGAATATCAAAAATATGATTACAGCTGAAGAAAGATTAATGCTCTGAATTTTAAGGGCTTAGTTTGGTTTCACAAAATATTGTGATATTTAATGGCTGTCTCCTAACGAAAAGCACAGGGCACTTTTGAAATAGTTGCAATGTTCTTAATAATTCACATGAAAGATTTTACTAACTCCATAGTAGACCAGGCTTTTAAATTTTTGATCAGACTGCAGTTTCATTGAATTGTTGCCCCTTTTCTAGAACATAGTACATAGAACACAACAGTGCAGTACAGGCCCTTCGGCCCTCAAATGTTGTGCTGACCAGTGAAACCAATCTGAAGCCTATCTAACTGACGCTATTCTATTATTATCCATATGTTTATCCAATGACCATTTAAATGCCCTTAAACTTGGCGAGCCTACTATTGTTGCAGGCAGGGCATTCCATGCCTTACTACTCTCTGAGTAAAGAACCGACCTCTGACATCTATCCTATATCTATCACCCCTCAATTTAAAGCTATGTCCCCTCCTGCTAGCCATCTCCATCCGAGGAAAGAGGCTCTCACTGTCCACCCTACCGAGTCCTGTGATCATCTTGTATGTCTCTATTAGGTCACCTCTTAACCTCATTCTCTCTAATGAAAACAGCCTCCAGTCTCTCAGCCTTTCCTCCATAAGACCTTCCCTCCATACCAGGCAACATCCTGGTAAAGAGATAATGGGAACTGCAGATGCTGGAGAATTCCAAGATAATAAAATGTGAGGCTGGATGAACACAGCAGGCCAAGCAGCATCTCAGGAGCACACACCACCCCACCGACCTCCGGATACAACACATCATCCTCCGACACTTCCGCCATCTACAATCCGACCCCACCACCCAAGACATTTTTCCATCCCCACCCCTGTCTGCTTTCCGGAGAGACCACTCTCTCCGTGACTCCCTTGTTCGGTCCACGCTGCCCTCCAACCCCACCACACCCAGCACCTTCCCCTGCAACCGCAGGAAATGCTACACTTGCCCCCACATCTCCCCCCTCACCCCCATCCCAGGCCCCAAGATGACATTCCACATTAAGCAGAGGTTCACCTACACATCTGCCAATGTGGTATACTGCATCCACTGTACCCGGTGTGGCTACCTCTACATTGGGGAAACCAAGTGGAGGCTTGGAGACCGCTTTACAGAACACCTCCGCTCAGTTCGCAACAAACTACTGCACCTCCCAGTCGCAAACCATTTCCACTCCCCCTCCCATTCTTTAGATGACATGTCCATCATGGGCCTCCTGCAGTGCCACAATGATGCCACCCGAAGGTTGCAGGAACAGCAACTCATATTCCGCCTGGGAACCCTGCAGCCATATGGTATCAATGTGGACTTCACCAGTTTCAAAATCTCCCCTTCCCCAACTGCATCCCTAAACCAGTCCAGTTTGTCCCCTCCCCCCACTGCACCACACAACCAGCCCAGCTCTTCCCCTCCACCCACTGCATCCCAAAACCAGTCCAACCCTCCCTAACCTGTTCTTCCTCTCACCCAGGCCTTCCTCCCACCCCAAGCCGCACCCCCATCTACCTACTAACCTCATCTCACCTCCTTGACCTGTCCATCTTCCCTGGACTGACCTATCCCCTCCCTACCTCCCCACCTATACTCTCTCCACCTATCTTCTTTTCTCTCCATCTTCGGTCCGCCTCCCCCTCTCTCCCTATTTATTCCAGTTCCCTCCCCCCATCCCCCTCTCTGATGAAGGGTCTAGGCCCGAAACGTCAGCTTTTGTGCTCCTGAGATGCTGCTTGGCCTGCTGTGTTCATCCAGCCTCACATTTTATTATCTAACATCCTGGTAAATCCCGTTTTCACTCTTTCCAATTCTTCTGCATCCTTCCTACAATGCTGTGACCGGAACTGTACACAATACTCCAAGTGCAGCCGCACCAGAGTTTTGTACAGCTGCAACATGACCTCATGGCTCTGGAACTCAATCTCTCAACCAAAAAAACCTAACACACCATACCCCTGATAGGGCATCAGCCTGGGTGGATACTTTCAGGGATCTATGTACATGAACGCTGAGATATGTCTGCACATCCACACTACCAAGAATCTTACCATTAGCCCAGTACTCTGTATTCCTGTTAGTCCTTCCAAGGTGAATCACCTCACACTTTTGCGCCTTAAACTCCATTTGCTACCTCTTAGCCCAACTCTGCAGCTTATCTATGTCCCTCTGTAACCTGCAACATCCTTCCACACTATACATAACTCCACTGACTTTAGTGTCATCTGCAAATTTACTAACCCATCCTTCTATGCCCTCGTCCAGGTCATTTATAAAAATGACAAACAGCATTGGCCCCAAAACAGATGCTTGCGGTACACCACTAGTAACTGAACTCCAGAATGACCATTTCCCATCAACCACCACTCTCTTGTCTTCCATTTAGCCAATTTTTGATCCAAACCGCTAAATCACCCTCAATCCCATGACTCCTGTTATTTTGCAAAAGCCTACCATGGGGATCCTTTATCAAATGCTTTACTAAAACCCATATACACCACACCAACCGCTTTACCCTCATCCATCTGTTAGGTCACCTTCTCAAAGAACTCAGTAAGGTTTGTGAGGCACGACCTACCCTTCACAAAACTGTGTTGACTATCCCTAATCAAATTATTCCTTTCTGGATGATTATAAATCCTATCTCTTATAATCCTTTCCAACACTTTACCCACAACCGAAGTAAGGCTTACTGGTCTGTAATTACCGGGATTGTCCCTCTTCCCCTTCTTGAACAAGGGGACAATATTTACTATCCTCCAGTCTTCTGGCACTATTTCTGTAGACAATGACAACATAAAGATTAAAGCCAAAGGCTCTGCAATCTCCTCCCTAGTGTCCCAGAGAATCCTGGGATACCTCCCATCTGGCCCAGGGGACTTATCTATTTTCACACTTTTCAGAATTGCTGACATCTCCTTTGTGAACCTGAATCCCATCTCGTCTAATAGCCTGTATCTCAGTATTCTCCTCAACAACATTGTGTGTATTCACACAGGAAAAAGACAAAAAATATTCATTTAGTGCCTCCTATCTCTTCGGACTCCATGTACAACTTCCCACTACTGACCTTGACTGGCCGTAATCTTACTCTAGTCATTCTTTTGTTCCTGACGTACCTATAGAATAAAAGGATTGTCTTTGGTATGGTTCCAATCAGAAGTAACAGTGACGATATGTTTTAAGATCAAATTAATTATTACTTTCTAATAACTTTACTACTGCCGTGCTGAGTTTTAGCCTCCTCGTTCTTAACTTCTAGCAACATGGAGTATAATTAGATTATGTGGGGGTTGGCTGGATGGCTTGTTTGTGATGTAAAGTGATGCAAGCATCATGGGTTCAATTCCTGTATTGGCTGAGGTTACCGTGGAGGGATTCCACGTTCTCAATACCCAAATGGCCTCCCCCCGCCCCAACTGCTCCACTCAAGTGTCGTGACCCTTAGGTTATACTGCCACCAGTCGTTCATAAGTCTCTGTGACAATGGAGGCTTCAACCTTGTAGCCTGATTTTACACAGTTCACGTTTTGGATTGTTTTTGTGCAGTCTGAATGTTTGACTTGGGTTTGTTAATGCTCTGGTAGGAGAGCCCAGGGCCCGAGGACACACTCTTAGAGTAAAGAGAAGACATTTTAGAATGGAGATAAGGAGAAACTACTTCAGCCAGAGTGGTAAATCTATGGAATTCACCAGCACAGAAGACTGTGGAGGCCAGGTCATTGAGTACATTTTAAGATTGAGATAGATAGGTTCTTGATTATGGAGAATTGGGTTGAGGAACTTATCAGCCGTGATTGAACGGCGGAGCAGACTCAATGGGCCGAAAGGAGCAGAAATTAGGCCAATGTCTTATGGTCTTATGCTCACCCTGTCCATTGGCACTTTTAACTTTTAATGTCGACATCCTTTTGAATTAAGCTTGCTGTTGTTGTCTGCAGGTTGGTGTAAAAGCGTTTAGGTGCACAGTTCTGAGAAATATGAAAATGCATTGACTTGTGGCCAATTTTTCACAAATATTCCAGCGGCTAGGAAGGCTTTGACTATTTTCTGGTTATCTGGGTGCACTTAGTCTTGGATGATGGTATGTTTTGAAGTGGAGTAATATCACTGCTGTACACTATACAGGCATAGCAGCATGGTTGATTAGCTCCCTATCCACCAACTTGAAACATTCACTCCTTCTACCACTGGCAAGTGACAGCTATATTCACTGCTGCAGTAACAGGTACACGGAACATAGAACATTACAGCACAGTACAGGCCCTTCGGCCCTCGATGGTATGACAGGTCGGCACAACAATCTGAAGCCCATTTAACCTACACTATTCCAGTAGTCTGTATGTGCCCTCTGGTTGATATATGAAAGCTTGGATGGGAAGGAGGGCACTTCCAGAATTTATAGTTTCTAGGAAATAAGCTGCAGCTTGTTAGCTGTCAGATTAGAATATAAACCTGAACTTGTGGTGATGTGCTCCTTTTGCAATTTGGTTGCAGGTTTTAAGGCAAACTATATACTTCCTGACTTGAAGGACTTGTGCAGTAAAACAATAAGGCAAACCACACAACCCAATTGCGAATAGGCCTAGAATACTAACTTTTTGACCTAAATGTTATCCCCCCGTAAGTGACAATCAGTAAGCGTTTATCTCCTTGTTCTTATCAAACCCAATTCCAGCTTTTGATAAGCTTGACTGTGCAGTTCTGCTGTCTGGGTTTCAAAATTAGGGGACATCTTTTTAAGACAAGAGGAGAGGGATTTAAAGACATGAAGGACAGATTTTTTTACTCACAAGGTAGTTTGTGTGCGGAATGATCTTCCTGAGGAAGTGGTGGATGTGGTTACAACTTATGATGTTTAAAAGACACTTGGATAGATACACGAATAGGAGAGATTTGGAGGAATGTGGGCCATGAGCAAGCAGGTGGGACTAATTTAGTTTGGGATTATGTTCAGCATGGGATGGTTGGAGCGAAGGGTTTGTTTGTGCTATATGACTTGATGTGGCCTCTCCATCTTGCCGCCGAGTAAATATGTTGAATAGGAGCAGAAATAGACCACCTAGTCTCTCTTTTTCTTTGAGCCTGTTCCACCTTTGAATAAGATCATGGATTTTTTTTCTGTTTTGAATTCCACATTGATGATATTGCTAACTTCTTGTTCAATTATTCCTTTTACCGTTTTGATCAGTTGTGAATAACTCTTGCTCAGTTATCTCTAGATTTCCCCTATAGATCTTTCCTGTCCCTGAGCAGCACAATCTGAAAATGTAACATCAGGTTTCACACCTGTTGTTACCCATCTCCACTTCAACACAACCCATTACCTTCCAGCCTTTCACTGCCTGTTGTTACCTCTTGAGTCAACTGTCCAATATTTTGCTGACCTGCCACACATTTTGCGTGCACTGCTGTGAATTGAGCTCAACCAAAACTCTGGCTACACCCTGACTTGCACTAAGCCTCCTTCATGAGTCATAGCTGTACTTGCTGGCCTTATTGCTCGTAGTTCAGGAAAATTTTTGGGATTTCAAATCCTTCCATAACTTCACTCTTCCATACCTCCTACGCCCTATACCACTCATTTCAATATTCCTCACTTTCTGGCCTGTTGAGGATTCCCATTTTCCAGGTTTATAAATGCTGTAATTCTCACTGTAAACCTCTTTCTGCTGTTTTGAACATGTTTGCTGCTATTGTTCATTAGTGAAAAAAAAAATTGAGATGTACAGTTAAGAGCATTGAGAATGTATTGATTTATGCCCAATCTTCCTCTCAACATATCAGTTCTTGTTTTTAACTTGGTTCATGGGGCTGAAGATACTGCTGCAGCATTTATTGCCTGTTGGAATTGTTCTTGAAAGTGCTGGCAAATTGCCTCCTTGAAGCACTGAATTGTATTGGAGATAATGGGAACTGGATGCTGGAGAATCCAAGATGCTGGAGAATCCAAGATAATTAAATGTGAAGCTGGATGAACACAGCAGGCCAAGCAGCATCTGTGCTCCTGAGATGCTGCTTGGCCTGCTATGTTCATCCAGCTTCACACTTTATTATCCTGCATTGTATTGGGTTTGCTTTCACAGCTTAGAGTGTCATACAGCACAGAAACAGATCCTTCAGTCCAACCAATTCATTCCGAACATAATCCCAAACTAAGCTTGCCCCGCCTGCCTGTCCTGGGCCCGTATCCTTTCGAACCTTTCCTATTCATGACTTTATCCATGTCTTTTAGATGTTGGGACTGTACCTGCATCCACCGCTTTCTTTTGACAAGTCACTTAATAGACAAACCACACTGTGTTTCAAAAAAATATGGCTGCTCACATCCTTTTTTAAATGTTTCTCCTCTCGCCTTAAAACTATGCTACCTTGTCCTGAAATCCCCACCCTATAAACAGGCCCCAGGGGTTTATCTACCATCATACGTTTGTATGATAGAACATTGAGCAGCACAGCACAGTATGGGTCCTTCAGCCCACTATGTTGTGCTGAACTATTATCCTACTAAGATCAATCTACCCGACATTTTACTCTCCTCTGTGTGCCTATCCGAGAGTCGCTTAAAAGTCTCTAAAGTATCTGACTCCGCTGCCACTGCTGACCGAGCATTCCAGACGTCCACCACTCTCTGTGTGAAGAAATTACCTCTGACATCTCTCCTATAACTTGCTCCAGTACCTTCAAAAATTATGCCCTCTCGTAATAGTCATTTCCACCCTGGGAAAAAGTCTCTGACTATCCACTCCATCTATGCCTCTCCTCATCTCATGAACCGCTATCAAGTCACCTCTCATCCTTCTTCACTCTAATGAGAAAAGCCCTAGCTCCCTCAACCTTTCCTCATAAGACCTGTCCTCCAGTCCACGCAACATCCTGGCAAATCTTCTCTGCACCCTCTCTAAAGCTTCCCTATCTTTGCTGTAATGAGGTGACAAGAACAAAGAAAATTACAGCACAGGAACAGGCCCTTTGGCCCTCCAAGCCTGTGCGATTTGAGATCCTCTGTCTAAGCCTATCATCTATTTTTTAAGGGTCCGTATCCCTTTGCTTCCTGCCCATCCATGTACCTGTCCAGATGCATCTTAAAAGACACTAACGTGTCTGCGTCTACCGCCTCCACTGGCAACATGTTCCAGGCATCCACCACCCTGTGCGTAAAGAACTTTCCATGCTTATCTCCCTTTAAACTTTCCTGCTCTCACTTTGAATTCATGACCCCTCGTAATTGAGTCCCCCGCTCTTGTGGGGGGGGAAGCTTCTTGCTATCCACTTTGTCTATAACCGTCATGATTTTGTAGACCTCAATCAGGTCCCCCCTCAATCTCCATCTTTCTAATGAAAATAAACCTAACCTAATCTACTCAACCTTTCTTCGGAGTTAGCATCCTCCATACCAGGCAACATCCTGGTGAACCTCCACTGCACCGTCTCCAAAGCATCCACATCCTTTTGGTAATGTGGCGACCAGAACTGTAGACAGTACTCTAAATGCGGCCGAACCAAAGTCTTATACAGCTGTAACATGACCTGCCAATTCTTGTACTCAGTACCCCGTCCGATGAAGGAAAGCATGCCGTATACCTTCTTGACCACTCTATTAGCCTGCATTGCCACCCTCAGGGAACAATGCACCCGAACACCCAGACCTCTCTGTACATCAATTTTCCCCAGTACTTTGCTATTTACTGTGTCGTTCACTCTTGAATTAGATCTTCAAAAATGCATCACCTCTCATTTGCCTGGATTGAACTCTATCTGCCCAATTACTATCTGCTACTCCACCAATCTTCATGTCATCTGCAAACTTGCTGATCAGACCACCTGCACCTTCCTCCAAATCATTTACGTATATCACAAACAACGGTGGTCCCAGCACAGATCCCCGTGGAACACCACTGGTCACAGGTCTCCAATTTGGGAAACCCCCTTCCACTACTACTCGGTCTCCTGTTGCCTAGCCAGTTTTTTTATCCATCTAGCTAGCACTCCCTGGACCCCATGTGATTTCACTTTCTCCATCAGCCTCCCATGGGGGACCTTACCAAGTGCCTTACTGAAGTCCACGTATATGACATTCCAGCCTTTCCCTCATCAAGCAATTTTGTCACATCTTCAAATAATTCTGTTAAGTTGGTAAGACATGACTTTCCTTGCACAAAATCATGTTGCCTATCAACGATAAGCCCATTTTCTTCTAAATGGGAATAGATCCTATCCCTCGGTATCTTCTCTAGCAGCTACCCTACCACTGACGTCAGGCTGACTGGTCGATAATTACCTGGATTATTCTTGCTACCCTCCTTAAACAAGGGGACAATATTAGCATTTCTCCAGTCCTCAGGGACCTCACCCATGTTTAAGGATGCTGCAAAGATATCTGTTACGGCTCTGGCTATTTTCTCTCTCGCTTTCCTCCGTAACCTGGGATAGATCCCATCCGGACCTGGGGATTTGTCCACCTTAATGCCTTTTAGGATACCCAACACTTCCTCCCTGCTTATGCCGAACACACCATTCCAAGTGTGGTCTATCCAGAATTTTATAGAGCTGCAGAATAACCTCACAGCTCTGAAAAGCAATTTTCCTGTCAATGAAAGCCAACACACCATATGCCTTCTTTACAACCCTATCGACTTGGGTAGCAACTTTGAGAGATCTATGGACGTGGACCCCAAGATCCCTTTGTTTCTCCACACGGCCAAGAATCTTGCCATTAATCCTGTATTCTGCCTTCAAATTCAACCTTCCAAAATGAATCACTTCACACTTTTCTGGGTTGAGTTCCATTTTCCACTCTTTGCCCAGCTCTGCATCCTGCCAATGCCCTGTTACATACTACAACAGCCCTCTGTGCTGTCCACAACTCTACGAACCTTCATGTCATTGGCAAACTTAATAACCCACCCTTCCACTTCCTCATCCAAGCCATTTCTAAAGATCACAAATTAGAGGACCCAAACAGATCCCTGTGGAACACCATTCGTCACCGAGCTGCAGGCTGAATATTTTCCATCTCTCACCACCCTCTGTCTTCTATTGGATAGCCAGTTTTGCATCCAGACAGCCAAGTTTCCCTGAATCCTATGCCTCCTTACTTTCTGAATGAGCTTACCATATGGAACCTTATCAAGTGCCTTGCTAAAATCCATATACACCACATCCATTGCTCTGCCTTCATCAATGTGTTTTGTCACATGCTTAAAGAATTCAATAAGGCTTGTGAGGCACGACCTGCCCCTCTCAAAGCCATGCTGAGTATTTCTAATCAAATAGTATTAATGATTATTTGGAAAAGTACAATCTCTCAGAATCCTCTCCAATAATTTACTTACCACAGAAGTAAGACTGACTGGTCTGTAATTTCCAGGATTGTCCCTATTCCCATTCTTGAACAAGAGAATGACATTTGTTACCCCACAATCATCTGGCACTACTCCCATGGACAGTGAGGACTGAAAGATCATCACCAAAGGCGCAGCCATCTCTTCCCTCGCCTCCTGTAGAAACCTTGGATATATCCTGTCTGGGCCAGGGTACTTGTTCGTCCTAATGTTTTTCAAAATTTCTAGCACATCCTCCTTCCTAACAGCAACCATTTTTTGAGCATATCTGCCAGTTTCATGCTGTCCACACAAATGTCAATGTCCGTTCTCACTGGTGAATACTGAAGCAAAGTATTAATTAAGGACCTCCCCTACCTCCTCTGACTCCGCGCACAAGTTCCCTCCACTATCCCTGATTGGCCCTACCCTCGCATAAGCATAGAATGCCTTGGGGTTTTCCTTGATCCTACCTGCCAAGGTTTTTTCATACCCCCTTCTAGCTCTCCTAAGTCCATTCTTCGGTTCCTTCCTGGCTACCTTGTAGACCTCAAGAGCCCTGTCTGATCCCTGCTTCTTCAACCTTTCGTAAGCTTCCTTCTTCCTGTTGACTGGATATGTCCTCATATCTTGCCATCAGAGGTTCCTACACCTGACCATCCTTTCCTTGCTTCAGTGGGACAAACCTATCCAGTGCTTGTAACAACTGCTCCCTGAAGAACCTCCACATTTCTGTTATGCAAATCTTCAACACCTCCAAATGTCATTTTTGATTTAAATAATATTCAGCTCCTCTATTCTTCCCACCAAAGTTCATAACCTCACATTTTTCCACGTTATAATTCACCGGCCAAGCTGAACCTCCCTCATTTAACCCCTCTATATCCCACTGCGTGCTCTCTGTCCAAAAAACCACCGCCCCTTCCAAAAATGCACTGTTAGGGACTTTCAGGATTTTGATACAGAGATGTTTAAGGAATGAAAGAATATTGCCAAGCTTGAGTGGCTTGAATGGGAATTTGCATGTGGTGGTGTCTCCTTTATATTTGATGCCCTTGCTCCTCAAATGGTAGAGGTCGTGATCTTGTAAGTCATTTTTCAAGGAGGCATGGTGAGTTTCTGCAGTGCACCTTGGACATAACATACTGGTTTCACTATGGGTTTACTGTGATAGAATACCAATGAAGCAGGTTGCATTTCTCTCAACATTAACTTTCTTGTATTGTTAGATGTGCATATATAAATAATGTTAGATCACACTTGCTCTAAATTTATAGATTTGTAGATGGTGGATACGCTTTAGGTATGCACGAGGTAAGTTATTTGCCCCAGAATCTCCAACTGGAATATTTATAGAGCTGGTCCAGTCAGTTTCTTGTTAATTGTAACCGCCAGGATGTTGATGCTGGTCGACATGGGCACTATAATGCAGTGAATATCAGGGGTCATTGCAGTGGTTGTTGCCTGGCACTTGTGCGGTGCCAAACCTGCTTGCCAGTTTTATTCCAGAGTCTGAATGTTGCTGTAAATGTATGTAGACTGCTTTGTTATGAGTCACAAATACAAAGAACGAGAGTTGGTCACTTGGCCCATCAGCTTGTTGTGTCATTCAACACGTCATTGGCTGATCTGATTTTTAACCTCTGCTGTACATGTCCGCAAATCCCCAAAAATCTTTCACCTCTTTGGTAATGAAGAATCTATCTATTGCTGCCTTAAGCATATTTAAAGATTCTGTGTCCAGTGTCTTTTGAGGAAGGGAATTTCAAAGACACTTGGAAAAGAAAATATTTCATGATTGTTTGTTTTAAATTGGCAACCCCCTATTTGTTTTGTAAACTGACTGAAGGGAGCTGATTGATCACTGTTAATTATTATTCCTGACCATGAGAGAGCAGAATGTCATTGTCAGTGTTTTGATTAGAGCCGTACCCTGAGGAATAATGTTGTGACAATGACTTGATTGCATTTCAGCAATCTCACCCGTCTTCCTTTTATATAACAAGGTGTAGAGCTGGATGAATGCAACAGGCCAGGCAGCATCAGAGGAGCAGGAAAGCTGACGCTTCGGTTCTGGACCCTTTTTCACATTCGGTGGAGTGTTTTTTTTCTGGTTCCCATTTGTTGAAAATTTTGTTTGAGTTCTTTGATCCCATTCTCAGCCATATACTGTTGAGGGAAATCACTCTTGCCTTCCCTGTTTTTTCTTTTTCAGCTGTACTGTTGATTATTTTACCAAGACTGTAATGTGGTCCTAGTGGAAGCCACAGTAAGCAAGCACCTTGTTGCTGCATGTTGTCCCTGTTGAAATGATCTTCTGTCACTTTAAGAATACACTAGGGCAGTAGATGGATGAATTGTACATTTGTGATTTTGATACCACTGTTACATATAGTGTAAGTGCCTCGCAAGTAGGCCAAATGACGAAGCTAACTATTGATTATTGTACCAATCAAATGCAGTTGCACTGGTATGTGGGTTTAACCTTGTACTATGGTGTGTGCCTGTGGGTTTATACAATTTGAAGTTAAATATTTGAGCCAATGTTTGTTTAACTTGATCCTTTAAAGGAAAAGTAAATTTTCTTGGCAATATTGTTATACTTCCATACAGTATTGCATGTGATTGCATGTACACACTATGTTCTTGTGACTCAGAATATTGACTGTTCCATTGGAGGACTGATTAGCATTGTTTAAGCCATTATACTCTGATATCAGCATCCAGTCAAACATGAAGTTGCATGGGGTCCAGGGAGTGCTAGCTAGATGGATAAAAAACTGGTGAGGCAACAGGAGACTGAGAGTAGTAATGGAAAGGGGTTTCTCAAATTGGAGACCTGTGACCAGTGGTGTTCCACAGGGATCTGTGCTTGTTTGTGATATACGTAAATGATTTGGAGGAAGGTGTAGGCGGTCTGATTAGCGAGTTTGCTCATGACACGAAGATTGGTGGAGTAGCAGATAGTAAAGGGGACTGTCAGAGATTACAGTGGAACATAGATTGGAGAGTTGGGCAGATAAATGGCAGATGGAGTTTAATCTGGGCAAATGCGAGGTGATGCATTTTTGAAGATCTAATTCAAGAGCACACTATACAGTAAGTGGAAAAGTCCTAGGGAAAATTGATGTACAGAGATCTGGGTGTTCAGGTCCATTGTACCCTGAGGGTGGCAATGCAGGCCAATAGAGTCGTCAAGAAGGCATATGGCATGCTTTCCTTCATTGGACAAGGTATTGAGTACAAGAGTTGGCAGGTAATGTTGCAGTTGTATAAGACTTTGATTTGGCTGCGTTTGGAGTACTGTGTACAGTTCTGGTCGCCACATTAACAAAAGGATGTGGATGCTTTGGAGAGGGTGCAGAGGAGGTTCACCAGGATGTTGCCTGGTATGGAGGGTGCTAACTATGAAGAAAGGTTGAGTAGACTAGGATTGTTTTCAGTAGAAAGATGGAGATTGAGGGTGTACCCTGATTGAGGTCTACAAAATCATGACGGTTATAGACAAAGTGGATAGCAAGAAGCTTTTTCCCAGAGTGGGGCACTCAATTACAAGGGGTCACAAGTTCAAAGTGAGAGGAGGCGAGTTTAAAGGGAGATATGCGTAGAAAGTTCTTTACGCACAGGGTGGTGGGTGCCTGGAACACGTTGCCAGCGGAGGTGGTAGACGCAGACACGTTAGTGTCTTTTAACATGTATTTGGACAGGTATATGGATGGGCAGGGAGCAAAGGGATACAGACCCTTAGAAATTAGATGATAGGCTTAGACAGAGGATCTCAATCGGTGCAGGCTTGGAGGGCCAAAGGGCCTGTTCCTGTGCTGTAATTTTCTTTATTCTATGAAGCCACTTCTACTGGCCAGCAGACTTTAATCTAGTCACCTATTTTCTATTCTCGCCATGTTTTCCTTTGCTTCCCATGTACACCTTTTTCCCTAAATCTTGATTTAGCTTCTCAGATATTACATACAGATCACAAACATGCCCATTTGCCTATTCAAATTATTTTTCGCGTTACTTAGGATGTGAATTGGCTGGGGAGGGGAGTTAAATCTGCGGCCTTCCAATTGGTGACATTGCACTTGGTCTCATGCTTAGAATTTTCACTCAGTAATGTAGGATTGTAGATAATTGGAGCAAGAATAGATCATGTCACCTATCAAGACTGTTGTGCTATTCAGTCTGATATGGTTGATTCTCTCTCATTGCCACACACCTGCACTTGCTCTGTATTCTTTTGATGCATTTAACGTCTAGAAATCTGGCTGTCTGTTTCTTAATTATTTTCAATGACTTGGCTTCCATCATCTTGTGGTTAAAATTTAATGGGTCACCACCCTATTATCCCTTGTTCTAGACCTTACCCCACAGCCAAAGGAAACATGATCCTTGTATCCATTTTGTCCAGCCCTGGGAGAATCTTTTAATCATCTCATTGCGACCCTTTATATTCCTCTGTGCTCTGGCTTGTTACCCAGTCCCTCCTTAGACGGCCACCTCGCGATCCCCAGGAATCAATCCGGTCAACCTTAGCTAAATTGCCTCTATGACAAATATATCTTTGCGAAGGAGACCTTTATCTGCAGACCATACTCCAGGTGTAGTCTCACCAAGGCCTTGCTTGCTTCTGTGTTCCTTTTCCCTTTTAATGAAAGCAGATCAACTGCTTACTGCACTTGCGTGCTTACTTCAAGTGGCTTGTATGCAAGGCCGTTCACATTCCTTTGTACAACAACCTTCCTTAATTTATTACTATTTAAATAATTCTCTGCCAATCTGGTTTTCCTGTTGAGGTGGATAACTTCATGCTTGTCCACGTTGCACTATAGCTGTCATGTAGTTACCCACTCACTCAACTTTTCTAAATCTGCCGAAAGCCCCTCTGCATTCTCTTCGCCGTTCTCAAATCCTCCTAATTTTGTATCAGCAGCAAACTTTTGAAATATTATATTTAACTGTCCCATCCAAATTGTTGACAGATGCTGTAAAGAGCTGGAACCCAAGCACTGATCATTCCTATGGTACTTGCACTATGAAAAAATATTGCAACTGTTTGTAACCAGATTTCAATCCGTGCCAGTATATTATCTCTAGTCCAATGTGCTTTAGCTTGCACACTAACCTTTTTTATGTGGGACTTCATCACAAATTTTCAGAATATCTAAGTACACCACATTAACTCATTCTCCTTTTTTTACTTGTAGAATAGTTTTGTGCTGAAACAGCCCTCCAGTATTTTTGTAAACAATATCTTCCTTTCATAAATTGACTTTGTCTAATCCCAGTGCTTTGTAAGTGTCCCATTACAGCATTCTTTCAAACAGATTTTAGCCTTTTGCCTTCTACTGATGTTGGAATAACCAGTCTGTAATACTCCTTGCACCACTCTCTTTTCTTGTTGTTTCTAAATGCATTTGTCACCCTCTAGTCTGCTGGGACTCTTTCTCAATCCACAACATTTGGAAGATGATGGCTATTAAATCCACTGTTTTTGCAGCCACCTTTGTTAGTTCCCTTAGATGTAGATTATCACAACCTGGAGATATATCAGCTTTCTGTGTCTTTGTTTTCTAGCACTTTTTCTTTTAATGCTAACTACTTCCAATTTCTTCTCCCCAGCAGACCTTTTTTCCCCCCAGAAATGCTATGGAAACATATTTGTCCTGTTCTGTGAAGACAGAACAAAAGTAGTTGTTTAACTACATTGCCATTTCCTTGTTCTCTATAATCAATTGTCATGTTTGAGTGTAATGGATCTGAATTTGTCTCCATTGAGTGCATATGAGGAATATTAGATCAGCCATGATCATATTGAACATCAGAGCAGGCCCGAGGGGCTGAACGGCCTACTCCAGTATCTTTTTTTTAATGGTCACCTTCTGGTCTTAACCGATTTTGTTTGTTTTGTTTTGTTTGTTTTTGGCATCCTTCGCAGCGGACTGTAAGAGCTTTCCTGTGTATTTTGCAAGCTTACCCCATTACTATGTTTCTTCCCTTTAATCAATTTCATGGCCCTTCTTTGCTCAATTCTCAATTGTTCCCAATCCTCATGTTTTCTACTTTTGCGAGCAACTTTAAATGATTTTTCCCTTTGGATCTGATGCTTTCCTTAACTCATTTTGTTATCTGTCATTGGGCCACTTTGTATTTGTGCTGTAGAAAGGAATATATAACTAGTGTGATGTGTGAATTTGTTTCTTAAATAATAGCCACTGCTTATCCACTTTGTGTCTTTCAATGCCCCATACCTTCATAGTTTCCTTTTTATATAATGTTTGGGACCCAGCTTTGAATTAGACTTGTTCATTTTCTAAGTCAATGAAGTCATCATATCTGGTCACACTTTCAAAGAACAAAGAAAATTACAGCATAGGAATGGGCCCTTCGGCCCTCCAAGCCTGCACCGATCCAGATCCTCTACCTAAACCTGTTGCCTTTTTTTCCAAGGATCTGTATCCCTCTGCTCCATGACCATTCATATATTTGTCTAGATATGATGCTATCGTGCCCACATCTATCTCCTTTGCTGGCAAAGCATTCCAGGCACTCTCCACCCTCTGCGTAAAGAACTTTCCAAGCATATCTCACTTAAACTTTTCCCCTCACGCCTTGAAATAGTGACCCCTAGTAATTGAGTCCCTCACTCTGGGGGGGGAGAAAGCTTCTTGCTATCCACCCTGTCTATACCTCTCATGATTTTGTAGACCTCAATCAAGGTACCCCCTCAATCTCTGTCTTTCTAATGTAAATAATCCTAATCTACTCAACCTCTCTCCATAGCTAGTGCCCTCCATACCAGGCAACATCTTGGTGAACCTCCTCTGCACCTTCTCCAAAGCATCCACATCCTTTTGGTAATGTGACAACCAGAACTGTACGCAGTATTCCAAATGTGGTTGAACCAAAGTCCTATATAACTGCAACATGACCTGCCAATTCTTGTACCCAATAGTCTGTCCGATGAATGAATGCATGCCGTATGACTTCTTAATCACTCTATTGACTTGCGCAGCGACCTTCAGGGTACTATGGACCTGAGCACCCAGATCAGTCTGTGCATCAATTTTCCCCAAAATGTTTCCATTTACTGTATAGCTCACTCTTGATTTGGATCTTCCAAAATGCATCACCTTGCATTTGCCTGGGCTGAACTCCATTGCCATTTCTCCACCCAACTCTCCAATCTATCTATATTCTGCTGCATACACCGACAATTCCCTTCAGTAATAGCTACTCCGTCAATCTTGGTCTGATTAGCAAGTTTACAGATGATACTATGTATGCCTTCCTCCAAATCATTTACGTATATCACAAACAACAGTGGTCCCAACCTGGATCCCTGTGGAACTGAAGGAATTTGCACAACAAGGTTATTAATCAATTCTAATTATGTAATACCAAGTATACGATAGCCTGTGCCCTAGTTGATTCCTCATAATTTCAGTCTAAAAAAACAAATCTTGCACACACTGCAGGGATTCATTAGCCAATGTTTAATTGCACATGTGGTTTGCCCATCTATATGTAGATTAAAGTCATCCACGGTTACTGTAGCATCCTAGTTACATATATGTCTCATTTTATTTTAGTTTTATCTTTACCACCAGGCTGTTGACATTACTGCTGGACAGTTAATCCAGAGACCCAGATAACATTCTGTGGATCCGGTTTCAAATCTCACCACGGCAGATGGTGGAACTTGAATTCAATAAATATCTGGAATTAAGAATCTAATGATGACTGTGAATCTGTGGCTGTTTGGGGGGAAAAGCCCATTTGACTAACTATTGTTCTTTTAGGGCAGCAAACTGCTATCCTTATCTAATCTGGTTGACATGTGACTTCAGGCCTACAGTAATGTGGTTGATTCTGAACTGCTGTCCGGCCAATTAGCAATAAATGCTGCTTGGCCCGCAGTGCTGTCATCCCATGAATGAATTTTTAAAAGAAAACTATTGTTGAATGAATTTTGTATGTAACCTGAAATATTAATCTGCCTTTTGTTGCTTCCTAGCTCTACTCAGATTGTACATTGGCTCAGAAAATCTCACTGTTCTTTCCCACGATTGCACTGCCTTTCTTTTTTGCCTGTCCTTCCTAAGTATTGAATAATGTTAAGCATTCATTTCCCGGCCTTGATTACCCTGCAATCTTATTTTAATCATATTATATCCTGTTACAACTACTGTGCATCCAGATACAGTACCTGACTGAATGGATTGCATTCTAGGATATTAAAAGAAGTAGCAATAGAAATGAGATTCTGGCAAAGACCCAGAGTTTTTGAAAACTGCCAATGCAGCATCTTCATTTTAAATAGGTTAGAAGACAAAAACCAGGGATCTTTAGGCCAATTAGTTTAACATTCATCACTGACAAAATATTGGCATCTGTGATAAAGGATGTAGTAATAGAGCATTTAGAAATGTAGAATATAATCAAGCTGCATGGCTTCACAAAGGGAGAATTACACATGTTACAAAACACATTGATGAAGGCAGAGCAGTGGATGTGGTGTATATGAACTTGAGCAAGGCATTTGATAAGGTTCGATGTGGTAGGCTCATTCAGAAAGTGAGGAGAAATGGGAGTTAGGGAAATTTAGCTGTCTGGATACAAAACTGGCTATTGAATAGAAGACAGATGGTAGTGGGAGATGTAAAATATTCAGCCTGGAGCTCGGTGACCAATGGTGTTTGGGTCCTCTACTATTTGTGTTCTTCATAAATTACTTGGACAAGAAAGTGGAAGGATGGGTTAGTATGTTTGCCAATGACAGGATGGTTGGTGCAATTGTGGACAGCGTGGAGGGCTGTATAGGTTGCAACGGGACATTGGCAGGATGCAGAGCTGGGCAAAGAAGTGGCAGATGGAATTCAACCCAGAAAAATGTGAAGTGATTCATTTTGGAAGGTTGAATTTGTATTCAGAATACAGGGTTAATGACAGAATTCTCAGCAGTGTGGAGGAACAGAGGGATCTTGGGGTCCACGTCCATAGATCCCTCAAAGTTGCTACCCAAGTTGATTTAGGGTTGTATAGAAGGCATATGGTGTGTTGGCTTTCATTGACAGGGGAGTTGCTTTTCAGAGCCGTGAGGTTATTCTGCATCTACTATAAAACTGTGGTTAGACCACACTTGGAATATTGTGTTCAGTTCTAGTCACCTCATTACAGCAAAGACATGAAAGCTTTAGAGAGGATGCAGAGGAGATTTACCAGGATGCTGCCTGGACTGGAGGGCAGGTCTTGTGACAAAAGGTTGAGGGCTTTTCTCATTGGAGTGGAGAAGGATGCGAGGTGACTTGATAGAGCTGTACAAGATGACGAGAGGCATGTATAGACTGGATAGTCAGAGACTTTTTTCCCAGAGTGGAAATGACGATTTGAGGGGGCATAATTTTAAGGTGAGTGGAGGAAGGTATAGGAGAGATGTCAGAGGTAGGTTCTTCACATGCAGAGTAGTGGGCATGTGGAATGTGCAGCCAGCAGTGATGGTAGAGTCAGATACATTAGGAACTTCGAAGTGACTCTTGGATTGGTCACATGGAGGGTATGCAAGGAAGTTTATCTTAGAAAGATAATAGGTTGGCACAGCGTTGTGGGCTGAAGGGCCTGGACTGTACTGTTCTATATTCTAATTATGCTTGACGAATTTAAGAGAATTCTTCAGGGAAGTGACAAAACAAGTTGGATAAAGGAGAAGAGAGATAATGGGAAAAGCAGGTGCTGGAGAATCCAAAGTAACAAAGTGTGAAGCTGGATGAATACAGCAGGCCAAGCAGCATCTCAGGAGCACAAAAGCTGACGTTTTGGGCCTAGACCCTTCTTCGGAGAGGGTTCTGAAATAAATAGAGAGAGGGGGAGGTGGACTGAAGATGGACAGAAGAGAAGATAGGTGGAGAGGAGAGTATCGATGGGCAGGGGATAGGTCAGTCCAGGGAGGACGGACAGGTCAAGGAGGCGGGATGAGGTTGGTAAGTGGGAAATGGAGGAGCGGCTGGAGGTGGGAGGAGGGGGTAGGTGTGAGGAAGAACAAGTTAGGGAGTCGGGGACGAGCTGGGCTGGTTTTTGTGATGCAGTGGGGGGAGGGGATGAGCTGGGCTGGTTGTGTGATGCAGTGGGGGAGGGGGAGATTTTGAAGCTTGTGAAGTCCACATTGATACCATTGGGCTTCAGGGTTCCCAAGTAGAACACGAGGGGGATTCGTCCCACCCAGCCCCCTGCAAAAATTCCATCCTCTATTCCCAATTCCTTTGCCTCCACCGCCTCTGCTCCCAGGATGAGGCATTCCACTCCCGTACATCCCAGATGTCCGCGTTCTTCAAGGACCACAACTTCCTCCCCGCAGTGGTCCAGAACGCCCTTGACCGTGTCTCCCGCATTTCCCGCAACACATCCCTCACATCCCGCCGCCTCAACAACCGCCCTAAAAGAATCCCCCTTGTCCTCACATACCACCCCACCAACCTCTGGATACAACGCATCATCCTCTGACACTTCCACCATCTACAATCTGACCCCACCACCCAAACATTTTTCCATCCCCACCCTTGTCTGCCTTCCGGAGAGACCACTCTCTCCGTGACTCCCTTGTTGGCTCCACACTGCCCTCCAACCCCACCACACCCGGCACCTTCCCCTGCAACTGCAGGAAATGCTACACTTGCCCCCACACCACCTCCCTCACCCCTATCCCAGGCCCCAAGATGACTTTCCATATTAAGCAGAGGTTCACCTGCACATTCTGCCAATGTGGTATACTGCATCCACTGTACCCGGTGTGGCTGCCTCTACATTGGGGAAACCAAGCGGAGGCTTGGGGACCACTTTGCAGAACACCTCAGCTCAGTTCGCAGTAAACAACTGCACCTCCCAGTTGCAAACCATTTTAACTCCCCCTCCCATTCCTCAGACGACATGTTCATTATTGGCCTCCTGCAGTGCCACGATGATGCCACCCGAAAGTTGCAGGAACAGCAACTCATATTCCACTTGGGAACCCTGCAGCCCAATGATATCAATGTGGATTTCATAAGCTTCAAAATCTCCCCCTCCCCCACTGCATCCCAAAACCAGCCCAGCTCGACCCCTCCTCCCTAACCTGTTCTTTCTCTCACCTATCCCCTCCTCCCACCTCAAGCCGCTCTTGCATTTCCCACCTACCAACCTCATCCACCGCCCCCACTCCTTGAGCTGTCCAACCTCCCTGGACTGACCTATCCCCTCCCCACCTATGATCTCCTCTCCACTTATCTTCTCCTCTATCCAACTTCGGTCCACCTCCCCCTCTCTCCCTATTTATTTCAGAACCCTCTCCCCAACCCCCTCTCTGATGAAGGGCCTAGGCCCGAAACGTCAGCTTTTGTGCTCCTGAGATGCTGCTTGGCCTGCTGTGTTCATCCAGCTCCATACTTTGTTATCTTGGATAAAGGAGAAGCAGTGGATGTAAGATATGTGGATTTTCAGAGTGCATGTGGCTCCTTAAGATAACGAGCTCATAGTGCTGGAAGTGTGGATAGATAATGGGCTAATGGGTGTGAATACTTCTTGGATTTTTCAGGATTTTTGACCTGTAAGTAATGGAGTATCACAAAGATGAGTGCTGAGGCCACAATTATTCACTATATACAATAATGAACTAGATGAAGAAAGTGAATGTTCTGTAGCCAAGTTTATGGATGATGCAGGTAGGTGGGAAGGCAAGTCATGAGGTGACACAGCGTAAGGAGTGATGTTGACAAAGTCAACGAGTCGACAGAAATTTGACCGATGTGTATTACAATGTGAGAAAGTGTACACATTGGCAGGAGGTAAAAAAGAGGTGATTATTTGTAGAGAATGTCCAGAAAGCTATGGAACAAACTGATTTTTTTTTTAAAAGGTTATTCATTCGCAAAATGAGGGGGTTGCAAATTATTGCCTCAGGGGCAGTTAAGAATCAATCAGATCACTGTGGCTCTAAAGTCACATGTAGGGCAAAGCAGATAAGGGTGGCAGTTTCTTTCTCTAAATGACATTAGTGAACTAGATGGGATTTTGCCAACAATTAGTTTTGTGGTCATCATTAGACTCTAATTCAATAAAAATCTAGAATTAAAAATTCCACTATCTGCTATGGTGAGAATTGAACCTGGATCCATGGAACATTACATGCATCTCTGGATTAACAAGTCCAGAGACAATACAACTAGGACATCACCACCTCTACAGAGTTTGCGAGTTCTTCTGCATAGATTGCACGAATGTTCAACAGGTAATGTGTAGGACAAATGGAATGTTGCTCTTTTAATTCAAAGGGAATGGAATATCAAATGAGGAGGTTTTGCAACAACTACACAAAGGCACTAGGTCAGACCACAGCTGAAATACTGTGAACAGTTTATCTAAGGAAGGATATACTGCAGTTGGAAGCAATCCAGAAAAGGTTCACAAGCTTGATCCTGAGTAATGGAGGGACTGTCTTATAGTAGTTGAGTAGTTTGGGTCTGTGCTCAAGATTAGAAAAATGAGAGATCATCTGACTGAAACCTGTCATATTCTTCGAGGACTTGACAGGGTAGTTGCAGAGAGATTTTTCCTCTCTAGAGTCTAGGACCAGAAGGCATAATCTCAGAGTAGGCAGGGAGTGTCACTCAGTTGGAACAAAGAGAAGGAGCACTGGTTCCTGAGGGTAGTGAAGGATCTTTTAACCAAATAATGATATCAAGGCTGGATTGTTAAGTATGTTCAATACTGAAAGAAACAGATTTTTAATCAGTAATGAAATCAAAGACTATATAGCCATTGAACAGTATAGCACGTGACAGGCCGTTGGCCCATGATGTCTGTACCGACTGTAATACCATTCTAAACTAATTCAATCTGCTTGCAAATGGTCCATGCCTGTCTGGCTATCCTTGCCTATTGATGTTTGTCGAAATATCATTAAACGTTGCTTCTACCACTTCCCCCAAACAGCATGTTCCAGGTATCTACCGTCCTTTCTGCTTTATATATAAAAAAAATTGCCTTGCCTAACTCAAACTTTACTCCTCTCATCTTTAAGTGGAGGGGCGTGGTTTGGTGTGAAGAGAGAGAGAGAGAGAGAGACTTCATTTACCCTATCCATACCTCTCATTTTATACACTTCTATCACATTTGCCCCTCAGCCTCTGACCCTCTAGCAAAAACCTCTCCAGCTTCTCCTTTGTAGCAAACACACTTCAATCCAGGCAACACTCTATACACCTGCATTCCCCATGCAGATGGCCTAGAGGCCCTCTGCTTCTTCCTGTCCCACAGGCCTGACCAGTCCCCCTCCACTGACGCCCTCATCCTCTTAGCCGAACTCGTCCTCACCCTCAACAACTTCTCTTTCAATTCCTCCCGCTTCCTACAGACAAAGGGGGTGGCCATGGGTACCCGCATGGGCGCAAGCTATGCCTGCCTCTTTGTAGGTTACGTGGAACAATCCCTCTTCCGTAGCTACACTAGCCAAAAATCCCATCTCTTCCTCCGTTAAGTTGATGACTGTATCGGTGCTGCCTCATGCTCCCACGAGGAGATCGAACAGTTCGTCCACTTCACCAACACCTTCTACCTCAACCTCAACCTTAAGCTCACCTGGACCATCTCTAACACCTCTCTCACCTTTCTGGACCTCTCTACCTCCATCTCGGGCAACCATCTAGAGATCAATATCTGTTTCAAGCCCAACGTCTCCCACAGCTACCTAGAATACACCCCCTCCTACCCACCATCCTGAAAAAATGCCATCCCTTATTCCCAATTCCTTCACCTCGGCTGCATCAGCTCCCAGGATGAGGCATTACACTCCCGTACAACTCCAGATGCCTTCATTTTTCGAGGACCGCAACTTCCCTCCCTCAGTGGTCGAACGCCCTCGATCGTGCCTTCCACATTTCCTGCAACTCATCCCTCACACCCCGTCCCCGCAATAATAACCAAAAAAGAATCCCCCTCATACTCATGTACCACCCCACCAACCTCCAGATCCAGCGCATCATCTCCCGACACATCCGCCATCTGCAATCCGACCCCACCCTTGTCTGCTTTCCAGAGGGATCACTCTCTCCATGACTCCCCTGTCCGCTCCACACACCCCTCCAGCCCCGCCACTTTCCCCTGCGTGCTACACTGCCTCACACCACCTCCCTCTCCCCCATCCCAGGCCCCAAGAAGACTTTCCACATCAAGCAGATGTTCACCGGCACATCTACTAATGTGGTATACTGCATCCGCTGTACCCGTTGTGGCCTCCTCTGCAGTCGGGAAAATAAGCGGAGGCTTGGGGACCACTTTGCAGAACACCTACACTTGGTTCGCAGTAAACAACTGCACCTCCCAGGAGTGAATCATTTCAACTCCCCCCTCCCATTCCTTCGACATGTCCATCCTGAGCCTCCTGCATTGCCACAACAATGCCACCCAAAAGTTGCAGGAATGGCAACTCAGATTCTGCTTGGGAACCCTGCAGCCCAATGGTATCAATGTGGATTTCACAAGGTTCAAAACCACCCCTCCGCCTACTGCATCCCAAAATCAGCCCAGCTCATCCCCGCCTCCCTAACCTGTTCTTCCTCTCACCTATCCCCTCCTCCGACCTCAAGCTGCATCCCCATTTCCTACCTGCTAATCTCATCATGCCCCCTTGCCCTGCCCGGCCTCCCTGGACTTATCTATCTCCTTCCTACCTCCCCATCTGCACTCCCCTTTTTTACTGGTTCCATCTCCGCCTCTTTAACTGTCTGTCTCCTCTCCACCTATCTTCGATCCGCCTCCCCCCTCTTCCTGTTTATTTCAGAACCTCCTTCCTCTTCCCCCATTTCTGATGAAGGTTCTAGGCTCGAAATGTCAGCATTTGTGCTCCTATGATGCTGCTTGGCCTGCTGTGCTCATCCAGCTCTACACCTTGCTATCTCGGATTTTCTAGCATCTGTGGTTCCTATTATCTCGAACACTCTGGTAAATCTGTCTTTGCACCCTCTCCAAAGTCTCTATATCCTTCCAATGGTATAGTGACCAGAACTTCGTTTAGTGCTCCAAATGCAGCCAAACTGAAGTCTTACACAACTGCAGCACTTTCATACTCAATAATCATGCCGTACATCGCCTTTACTAACTTATCCATTTGTGTTGCTAGTTTCATGGAATGATGGACTTTCACCCTCAGGTCCTTCTGTATATCAGTACTTCAGAAATCTGCCACTTACCATTATATTTTCATCTTGCATTTGACTTTCCAAATTTGATCACCTCACATGTCTGGATGAAACTCCATCTGCCATTTCTCCATTTTCACTTTCTAACTGATGTATGTCCTGCTGTATCATTTGATAATCTTCCATAATAGCAACAACTTGTTGTGTTGTCTGCAAGCTTAATCATCAGACCACTTGCATTTTCATATTTCCAACGAGAGGTCCCAGCTCTGATCGTTGACCTCCAGCCATAAAAACACATAAAAACCCTGGCTCCACGGTGAGTTGCAAAATTGGAAACAAAACTGGCTTGGCATTGGAGACAATGTGACTTAATCTTCTGGATCAGGTTACCATGAGAGACCTTAAGTGCTTTACTAAAGTCAAGGTAGACTACACCCACTGCCTTAACTTCATCATTTATCTATATCACTTCCTCAAACAACACAGTCAAGTTTGAGGCAAAACCTCCCTTGTACAAAGCCACCCTGTCTATCCCTGGTAGGTCCATTCTTTTGAAATATGTGTAAATCCTGTCCCAAACAAAAATGTCCTAATAATTTCCTTACCACTGCTATAAGGCTCATCGGTTTATAATTTTATGGATTATCCCTCTCTATTTTCCCTTTAAAGGAACAGAATTAGCTAATCTCTGGTATTCTGGAACATTGTCTCTTGCTAAAGAAGATACAGAGATCACTTTCAAGGCCCCTGCAATCTCCTCCCTTGCCTCAAGTATCCTGGGAAAGATCCCATCAGGCCCTGGGGACTTAGTAACATTTAATGCTTTTCAAGGCACCCAACGCACCACCTTAATAACATGATTAGAATGTCAACATGCCCCTCCCTGATCTTCCCATCATCCATATCCTTCACCCATGTTCTCTGACCCCACACACAAATGACCTTCTTTGTCCTTAAGTGGATGTACCATTCCCAATATATGCATAAAATGCCTTGACATTCTTGTTAATCAGTCTTCCTAAGGACATCTCGTGGCCTAATACCTTGTTTAAGTTCTTTGCTTCCTTTATATTTCTCAAATCTTGCCTGATTTCTCTTTCCTAAACCTTAACAGGTGCTTCCTTTCTCTTTTTGACTTGCCGTTTGAAACTCTGGATGACAAAAGATATTTTGAATCTTGCCATCCTTATCTTCTGACACAACCATGGTTGGCCAAAGGGCCTGTTCCTGTGTGGTATTGTTCTATGTTCCTCTTTACAGGAATATGGCTGGTTTTGCACTCTGATTAACTGGCCTTTTAAAAGATTACCACATTGCAGAGGTGGATTTACCCTCAAACAGTCTTCCCCAATCTAAATTCTCCAGTTCCTGCCTAGTACTGTTGTAGAAAGCGCTGTCACCCGAGAACCAGTCTCAGCGCATGGAATAGTTTGCCAGTGATAGTTGTGGAAGCGGACTCATTAGTGACATTTAAGTGACTGCTGGACATGCACATGGACAGCAGTGAATTGAGGGGAATTAGATTATTTTATTTTTGGATTAGGGTTATTCCACGGCACAACATCGTGGGCCGAAGGACCTGTACTGTGCTGTACTTTTCTACGTTCTATCTATTCTTATCCAGGATTGTTTTAAAGTTTTATAAAGCTATGATCACTGTCATCACAATGCTCTCCCATTGAAACGTCAGTGAACTGGCTGGGCTCATTCCCCAACAAAAGGTCAGGTGCAGCCCCTTCCCTCGTTGGACTGTCTACATATTGCTTCATAAAACCCTCCTGGATGCATGTAACAAATTTTACCCCATCTAAGACCCTGGCAGTAAGGGAGTCCCAGTCACTATTGGGAAAGTTAAAAATCACCTACCCTATTGTTTTTATATCTTGCCTATCTATGATCTGCTTGCATATCTGTCCCTCTAAGGGGAAAGTAAAGTTGAGGATTTTCAGATCTCATCAAATGGCAGAGCAGACTCATGGTTGAATGGCCTACTTCTGCTTCTATGTCTTTATAGAATTAATACATTTTTACACTTTTTTCATACTATGGCCCTTCTTGCTACTTGCCCTTGATTCCACTTCCTTACGTTTTAGCTGTCTACTTTCCAACCTTGTTTTCCATTCTTCTGTCTTCCCTTTCTAATTCCCGTTCCCACACGCTTGTCACTGTAGTTTAAACCACCCCACAGTACAAGTGAATGCGAGGGTGGTTTCAACACAGTTGATCCTGCAGGTGTGCAGTTGCAGAGTTGAGCAGTGATAGGAAAAGCAGTCTTATTTGTTGTTTGTACATTGCTTGATTGGCCTGTTGGTAGTGTTCCTAGCTTTGGGCTAGAAGGTCCAGGTTCAAGTTCCACCTACAACAGAGGTGTTTGAGCAGGTTGATTATTTTTTCCCCACATTATTTCAAACCTGTGTGACAATTATCACGGATTGTTGCCATTATCTTGATTCAAATTGCTACTTTAAGGGCCATCTATGCATGTTTCTTTCTTTTCAAATGACTCCTTTTCATTCTAGTTTCAATCACTGACAGCTCTCAACTTCTGTGCTGAAGTGACTATTTATGCAGGATGTATGTATGTTGCCAGGCTCTAGCTAGCACTACATTGAGCCAAATGTCATTCTTGCCAGCTTGAGTCCCAAGACTTGCTCTGTGATTTCTGCCTCCCATCCTTGAGTTTTGAGAAACCCTTCAGACAGTTCCTGTTTTACAGAGATAATGGGAACTGCAGATGCTGGAGAATCCAAGGTAACAAAGTGTGAAACTGGATGAACACAGCAGGCCAAGCAGCATCTCAGGAGCACAAAAGCTGACGTTTCGGGCCTAGACCCTTCATCCTGTTCTACCTTGGATTGTTCCTGTTTTACCTTGGATTGTGTCAGTGTGTCTATCAACCAATTAAGTAAGGGCAATATTAAGGTCCTCAAAGCTATCACCTGCTAATTTGGTTAAAACATAGGTTTTTAACAAGGAATTTGTTTCACTTAGGATGATATCCTTCTTTCACTTCAGTAAACAATAAACAGTAGATGATGATATGCAAATCTCCTGTGCATTTTCTTTTAGGTTATCCCTTGTGAATAATTAATTAAAGGACATGACCTGCTAGAATTTCTTGTTGGACGTTTGCCCTGATCCTGCTGACTTTAATCTCTGCTGCCCTCTGGCACTCTGTGAAACATTGAAATTATTTTGCAAGAGGAAATAACTGTTTGAATGTGGTGCTACTTGAAAGCAATAGGATGCCTTCAGTCCAGTATGAGTCATACTAACAGATTAGATGGTGAGGTAATGGTCTTTGGAGAGACAGGAGGATAGATGATGTCACCTTGTTTCACACTGCATCTTCAGATACCTGCAGTAAGAGCTGGGGCTGGATTATAAATTAATCAGTGTGCCATTGATAAGTTTCATTGTTAATCTCTTTCCTTTTAATTAGAGCTTTTCAGTAAAACGCCAGTTTGCTAATGATGTAAAATTTGCTGTGCTCAGCTTTTACACTCAGCCCCATAACTGTCCAACAGATGTAGTACAGCTTCATTGCACTTCACTGATGTAATTTGCTGCAGTCTGAAACCTTCCTGCATGTAACTGCAGGCATGAGATGATCTTTCATCGGGCGGGGGGGAGGGGACGGATTCCACAAAGTTTCTTGCATTAAAATGTGTAAGAACTGAGATGATTCCAAAACCATAGGATACATATGAAATTAAAAGCATTGCTTTTGTGCATGCGCTGCAAACACCTTCACATGCATCAACTTGTTCTCCAATTTTAGAGTATTGTAACTCTTGCGGCATTGCTCAGCAGAGGGTATAATTTGGCTGTATGTATGATGGCCTTTACAAGATTTTCTGTGCTGTTGATTGCAAGGCACATGTGATAGAGAAGACATGAGATGAGCATTCAAGTGAGAAAGGAATAGAAGAGTCTGTTTCTTTTGTTTCAGACCAAGGGGTTATGAGGAGGGTTTGTGAAATATAAACATTAGTTGTGCTGAAATAATTTTATAATTAGGTCAGTGAAAATTTGGTGCTGAGAAGAGTAAATGTGTTACATAAGAGTCCAGGACTATCCCAGTTCCAGTTCACTAATGCTCCTCAAATGATTTGATTTTGATTTTATTTAGTGTTACATGTATTTTGTTACAAAATGCAGTGCAAAGTGTTATATAGTGTCACTACTCTGCTATTTTTAAACACAAAAATAAACCAAAACATAGAACATCAAGTTAGAAAAATAAATGAAGTTCAACTTCACATTGCTTGTTAAGTGCTTGTCCATGGGGATGATCAAATCCAGTGCCACAGGGAATGAGAATAATAACTTTTTTGCTATTTATTTGGCTGGCTATTAAATATTGAGATTATTTGCACTGGGGAGGTGGTGACATTGTCGTGATGTCATTTGAACTAGTAATCTCGAACTCCACGCTAGAGTTCTGTGATGTGCGTTCAAAACCCACCAGAGCAGATGGTGGCATTTGAATCAATAACATTGTGATAACAAAAGCTTGTCTGAGGGTGACCGCATAACACGCTGCACATCTTTGTACTGTGGGAGGAAATCCACGCAGACACGTGGAGAATGTGCATACTCTACGCAGTTTCCCAAGGCTGGAATTGAACCTGGGTCCCTGGCACTGCGAGGCAGCAGTGCTAACCACTGAGCCACCGTGCAATTTTCTTGAAACCCCTTAGAGTTTGAGATGCCAACTAAGATTATTGTCTCTAGTTTACATGTCATTGCAGTATTCATGGGATTTTCCGTTGTGGAGCCATTCCTGCGATAAAAGTTTTTCAACTTATGCCAACAGTTCAGAATCTTCTAGATTTTTAAAAAAAAATTCCACCTATTATTTGAAATGGGCATTTGAGTATCCTGCCCAGCATGCCCCCCAACATAAAACAAAGAAATGTGAATACTAAAAATCTTAAACAAAAACAGAAATTTCTGGCAAACTCAGCAGGCTTGGCAGGGTCCTTGGGATAAAGCGCCTTCACAGATGCTGCCAGACCTGTTGGAGCTTTGCCAGCAACTTTTGTTTTTGTTTTGTTTCCCACTAACAGACTTACTTCATACAAAGCAAACAAAATGGTTAGTTGGATTCACTACAGTGTGACAACTGAGGAGAGTGATTTTTGCTCAGACATACCCGCTTTTAATAACCTGTTTCCTCCTCACAACAGCTGCTACTTCTTTACTGTTCAGATGCCATTCTTGTGCGTTATTCCTTGAAGTTCCTCATTTTGGTCTTTTAACTTCGTTTTTCCTGAGTTTTTTTTTATTTGTTTCTACATCCCCTTGTCCTGGTCTTGCAACTTATATGGAAGTGATCTGGGTTTTTTGGTTGACAACCTTATTTCTGTAAGATCACGAACAAAACAAAGTTGCTGGAAAAGCTCAGCAGGTCTGGCAGCATCTGTGAGGGAGAAAACAGTTAACGTTTTGGGTCCGGTGACCCCTCCTCAGAACTTCCTCAGTTCTAAGGAAGGGTCACCGGACCCGAAACATTTGACTCTGTTTTTCTCCTTCGCAGATGCTGCCAGACGCTTTTCCAGCAACTTTGTTTTTGTTCCTGATTTACTGCATCCTCACTTCTTTTGGCTTTTATTCTGTAAGATCACCTCTGGCATCTCTTTTTCTAAAGCCTTCATTTCAATGTCAGGGAACGCAATAGGCAGTTTGTGAACAGCAATCAAGAATCCAATAACCTCTCCTTAAAGATCATGATTGAAGGATAAATACCATAACTTGCACTTCAGCAGAATTGGACCTTCTATATTTGTGCAGAGATTTAAGTCTTGTTGGCCACAATGTAAGCTAACCCCTCAGTTGGATGGGAACCCAAGCAGGAATTCCAGAGGAAAAACAAGGCTGGCATTGGAAGAGGAGAAAAATTGTGAAAGTGGAGGTGATAGCTGAGTGCTATGAATGTTGGCTATTAATCCAGAAACTCAGCAAATGTTCTGGGGTCTCCTCCAATCCTGTCCACCATCTACAAGGCACAAATCAGGAGTGTGATGGCATACTCCTCATTTATGTGGATAAGAGAGGCCCCAACAACACAAGAAGCTTGATAACAATCAGGACAAAGCAGCCTGCTTGACTGGCATTACATCTACAAGCATCCACTCCCTCCACCACCGACACTTAGTAGCAGCAGTGTGTACTATGTAGAGGATACATTGCAGAAATTCACCAAAGACCTTCAGACAGCATCTTCCACACCCATGACCACTTCCATCTGGAAGGACAAGAGCAGCAGACATATGGGAACACCACCGCCTTCAAGTTCCCCTCCAAGCCACTCACCATCCTGACTTGGGAATATATTGCCGTTCTTTCACTGTCACTGGGTCAAAATCCTGAAATTCCACCCCTAATTAATTGTGAGTCAACCCACAGCAGAAGAACAGAGTGGTTCAAGAAGGCAGCTCACCACTACCTTCTCAAGGCAACTAGGGGCAGGTAATAAATGAAGCCCATGTCCCACAAATGAATAAAAAAATTTTGAATCCAACATAGCAGATGGTAAAATTTGAATTCAATTTTTTAAAAAAATTGAGAACTTACTGATGATCATGAAACCACTGTTGTTTGTCAGGAAAGCCCATCTGGTTCACTGATTTTCTTCATGTAAAGAAATCTGTCACCCTCACTTGGTCTGGCCTACTAATGACTCCAAACCCACAGCAATGTGGTTGACTCTGAACTGCCATCTGAAATAACTTAACAAGCCATTAGGTTGTATTAATCACTATGCAATCTCAACAGAGGAAAAATCTAGATGGACACTCTGCACCGACCTAGGTGCCAGAAAACCCCATGACAGAAGCAGCCCTATTGCCTCTGTGAAGCCGTCCTTAAAAACATCTTGGAGTTAATCCAAAAATTGGGAAAGCTGTCTCACTGCACGTGAAGCAACAACCTCACATAGTACTCCTCGTAGAATCATACCTTTATAGACACTGTCCCAGATGCCAGCATCGCCATCCCTGGAAATGCCTGGCAAGACAGATCAAGTACACTCAAGAGGAAGTTGCTCTACAAGTCCCCAATATTGACTGTGGACCTCATGACATTTTATGACGTTGAGTCTTCACGTTAAACATGGATGAAAAACCACCTGCTGATGACCAGGTACTGTCATCCCTTTGATGAATTGGTATTCTTCAACAATGTTGAACAACTCTTGGAAGAAGCACTGATGGTAGAAAGGGTGCGAAATGTGCTCTGGATGGGGGATTTCAATGTCCATTACAAAGAGGGGGGGTTCGGCAGTAGTACTATGATTAAGCTGATCTAGTAGTAAAGGACAGAGCTGCTAGACTGGGTCTGTGGTAGGTGATGAGGGAGCCAACAAGAGGGAAATGCATACTTGACCTCATCTTTACCAGTCTGCTGGCTGCAGATATATCAGCCCATGGCAATATCAGTAAGGGTGACCACTGGACAGTCCTTGTGGAGATGAAGTTCTGCCTTTGCATTATGAGTAACTGCCATCATGTTGTATGGCACAAATCGCCATGTGAAATAGGACTGGTTTCTAAAAGATCTAGCAACTCAAGACTGGGCATTTATGAGGTGCTATGGGCCACTAATAGCAGCAGAATTGTACTCCAGCACAATCTATACACCTGTAGCCCGGCATATCCACTTACAACATTGCTGATGACACCCTGTTGTGGGGTAGATCTCTGGCAATGACAAAACAAAACACTGAGATTGAGTGCTTAGCAGCATGATGTAGAGAAAACAGTCTGTCCAATATAAGTAAAATGAAGGAGCAGGCCATTGCCATCAGGAAACAATGCCCCTGTTTTGTATTAATGCTGCTGAGATGGAGATGATTTGACAGCATCAAATTCCTGGGAGTCATGATCACCAAAAATCTGTCCGCAATGGTCAAGAAAGCGCAGCAACAAGGAGGTCAAAGAAATTCAGCGTGTCTATAAGGACTCTTAATTTTTTTTTATGATGCGCCATAGAAAACATTCCAACTGGATGCGTCACAGTGTGCTTTGGCAACTGCTGTTCCCAATGCCGCAAGAAACTACAGAGAATTGTGAACGCAGCCCAGTCCATCATGCAAACCAGTCTGCCTTCCATTGATGCTACCTATACTTCCTGCTGCTTCGGGAAGTCACCCAACATCATAGACTCTTCCCAACCAGATTTATACTTTCTTCTGTCAAGCAGATGATATAAAAAGTTTGTATGCACATATGCATAGTTTAAAAACAGTGGGGAAGAATGTTGATCCTGCTCTCTTTGCACCTTGTCTACAGTTGTAACATTGTATTCTTTGCTGTGTGCTATTACCTTTTAATGCACTTTTGTATGGTATGATCTGCATGTACTGCATGCAGAACAAAAAAAGCTTTTCATTGTATCTAGATACATGTGATGGTAATAAATCAAATCAAATATTCCCCACTCAACCACTACCATCAAGTCAGCATTTTGCATGCTGAAAAATGAGGTATCAATGTGTTGAAGCTAATGCACAGGACAGTTTTTTTTTGTGCCAAATATCATAAGCAGCAAGTGATAGACTGATCTGTCCTGTTCATTGTGTGATCACTTAGCTCTAAGCTCTGCAGTCCTGCCATGCCAAAATGTGAATGGTGGACAATGAAACAGCTGACTAGAGGAACAGACTCCAAATATCCCCATCCTCAAAGATGGAAGAACCCAACTTATTAGTGCAAAAGGTAAGGCTAAAGGATTGGCAACAGTGTTCAGATGGGCCAAAGGGCTGAGGAGTGGAGTTCAATTTATATAAATGTGAGGTGCTGCATTTTGAAAAGCCAAATCAGGGCAGGATTGTACACTTAATGGTAAGGTCCTGGGGAATGTTGCTGAACAAAGAGACCTTGGAGTGCAGGTTCATAGTTCCTTGAAAATTGAGTCACAACTGGGCAGGATAGTGTTTGTATGCTTGCCTTTATTGTCAGTGCATTGGATATAGAAGTTGGGAGGTTATGTTGCTGTACAGGACATTGTTCAGGACACTAGCGGAATACTGTGTGCAATTCCTGTCTCCCTGCTATTGGAAGGATGTTGTGATCCTTGAAAGGGTTCAGAAAAGATTTGCAAGGATGGTGCCAGTGTTGGAGGGTTTGAACTATGGGGAGAGGCTGAATAGGCTGGGGCTGTTTTCCCTGGCAGTCGGATGCTGATTGGTGACTTTATAGAGGTTTGTAAAATCATGAGGAGCATGGATAGGAGTAGGGAAGTCCAAAACTAGAGGGTACTTGTTTAAGGTGAGAGGGAAAAATATAAAAGGGACCTAATGGGTAACTTTTTCGCACAGAGGATGGTGCGTGTATGGAATGAGCTGCCAGAAGTGTTGGAGGTTCGTGCAATGACAACATTTAAAAGACATTGGGATGGGTATGTGAATAGGTAGGGTTTAGAGGGTTATGGGCCAAATGCTGGCAAATAAGACTAGATTTATTAAGCCACTATAATAGCTGGCATCTATTGGTGTGTAATTTTTATCATATTCAGTGCATAGATTTGTGAATAATAATGTGTCTCACTAGTTATCTCAGCAAGTATATACTTTAAAATAAGTTAGTAATTACTTTTCATGGTATATATTCAACATCTATTTATATAGGGATTGCTGCATGTCCTCCCTCTCTCTTGTATGTGTATGTATTCCTGTTCTCTTCCAATTTGAGTATGAATGTATAGTTAACAGTCAGATCTCACATGCTCAGTTCTGAAGAAGGGTCAAATTCCGGGTCAAAACATTAACAATGTTTCTTTCTCCACAGATGCTGCCTAGCTTCTCCACTTTGTTTTCATTTCTGATCTCCATCCACATTACGCTGCTTTGATTTAGTCATAGTCATCCAGCACAGAAACAGACCCTTCAGTCCAACCAGTCCATGCCGACCATAATCCCAACTAAACTACCCCCACCTGCCTGTGCTTGGTCCATAACCCTCCAAATATTTCTTATTCATATACTTATTCAAATGTCTTTTAAATATTGTAACTGTACCTGCATCCACCGTTTCCTGTAAGTCCATTCCACGCATGTTTGAATGTTGTTCTTACACTAATTCAAAGTAGTGTTGGGTTGCTTGACGGAAACGTACCTTTTAGTGGGAGTTTACACTTTTGTTATCCTAATGAGGTGGTGTTGTGATTTAGAAGCTCCTGGCCTTCCCTTGCTCCTCTTTGCCTCCCCCATCTCCTCTTCCCCACTTGTGTTGTACAGAGTTGCTTCAGAGTCACAGCCACTGAACAACGAGCTTAGTCTTAACGGAACAAACCAGCGATCCTGAAGCTTGTATTGTGGATGTCTGGGAATGCTGTATTTGCCCGGTGCTACAACAAGCTACATGTAGGATGTACCTAATTGCTGAACTTACCCTCAGGTCTTTGGGAATAAAGTAATAATTCCATCCCTGGATGGAGACCTGTTCCAGTGGGACAGAGACCGGGAGAGCATGGAGACGGTTCCTTTTACAGTGGAATCACTGCTGGAATCTTCCTACCGACTTGGTGATGATGTGGTCTTGGTTGGAGGGAAGTCACACACAAGCTATGGGTTGGATGCATACACTGGAAAGGTAAGGTAACTCGATCTGAGGATGCAACTCCTTGTAGAATTTGGCCCATTGTTCCTAAAGTGTTAACAAGTGGTTGCCTCAAATATATATTCATTTTCCTAAATGGGTCTTTCAAACTTGAAAACTCATTTTGTTATTAATTGAGATTAAGTATTACAATTAAAGATCAAAGCTACTATGGGATATGGACCAAAGGCTAAAATATAGAGTTAAGCTACAAATCAGCCACAATCTCACTAAATGGTGGAACAAGGTCAAGGTGGTGAATAGCCTAATCTTGCTTCTATGTTCCTATTGTTTCTTCAGTTGTCCTATATAAAAAGAACCAGTAGTCTCCTACCTAAAATCATAATGCCTGTTTCAATCAGTCAACAATACAGCAGCTGGCTGTTTTAGGTCAGCCAGCACTATTGGAAAAAGGACCTTGGAAACAACGCAGACAGTATGAGCTGTTGCTGGAGGGAGGATATTTTTAATCGACCTATCCAGGGATGTTATTATAGCAAACGTTTCATCAACATAATAAAAAGCACACACTAAGTAATAGAAACGTAATGCAGGGGGTATATGCATTGCTGTTATACTTTATACTTTATTTACATCATAAATCGCTTAGGTAATAATGCACCTTTGCCTTAAATCAAACATAGTGCTAGAGTGCCTTCTCACTTGCACTGTGAACTGACTACTTGGACATTGCGGAGACTGTGATAATACAGCAAACATCCAGTATTTTAGGTAGATAAGCTTTGCAGATTTAGCAAGAATGTCACTTCATAGCGTGTCGGTTAAAACAAAATTTGCTGTACATACTTCTCTGTGACTTCAATCCAGGCCTAGGGTCACTACCACTGCAACATAAGACCCCAAGTTGCTTGACAAGTAGGAAAATCCTGCTGCTTGTTTGTTCACACTTCCTGCAAACCACCTGCATCAATGGCACAAGATGACCAGCTCCTTATATAATCTCCTTTCTGAAGAAATAGTCTCCCTACAGAACTGCTTTCTGAATGAATGCAGGTTAACAACATGCTGTAAGTTTGATTTTTGACCTGTAATTTGTTGGATCCCGGAGCCCCTCACAGCAGCACTCTTAATCAAGCCCAAATGACCTGTTCCTATGCTTGTGAAGTATATGCATCTTCATTGAATGCATATGATGCTTTTTAAGTTTGCAGTATGAGGCAGCTATGGTCAGTACTCGTAATAAATATATCCTAGTTTTGGACGGTAAGCTGCATTGTAACCCCTCAGGATATACTTGGGCCAGTGCTTCCTGCAATTTAGAGAAGCTCACCTCCAATAATTCAAAGCTCTTGTATTGGTCATCCTATGGTCAGCTGCTGTACTGACACACAATGAAGGGGAAATGAAGACCCAGCTAAGGCTGGTTTAAATTCTACCATTCTGCCAATGGCCTAGCACTGTTTGGAGTAGTCAGTAGAAATGAGTCTTTCTCTGTGGTCCTACCACTGTTTTAAAAAGTGTTCCTCTCTTCTCCCTTTTCCCCATGTCCCTGAACAGATGCGATATATCTGCTCTGCAGCAGGTTGCCGTCACTGGGAAGAGGAAACGACTGAGCAGGACTCAGACCTCTTGCTGCTGCAGCGTACACAGAAAACTGTCAGGGCTGTGGGACCTCGGTCTGGTACAGAGAAGTGAGTGCAATTGGCTGCTCTATTCATTGCTGTTGTTCTGATACAGGGTGGGACCATTTGGGGGTTGTTTTTCAACAGAGGACATGTGTTTCTGTCTTTTTGTGCATCCACCCAGTTATTTTGGTTTTCGTGGCTCAGTTCCATGATATCTGGATTCAACCCAAGGCATCTGCAGGCATCAACACTAGCAAAAATAAATTGAGAGCTAGAGGCATAATCTGATTGCGAACTGTAAAGAATGAGGTGTCAGATCGTCTTGAGTTAATGCCGCACCACTTGGATTGCCTGAGCTCCATTTTAGAAATATTGTAATATACCACAATTGATATGCTGCAGAAAGAGGCTATTCAGTCCATTGTGCCTTCACTGGCTCTTCATCTGAGCACCTTTTACCTTTGTGCCAAATTCCTGCCTTCTGCCCGTATCCTTGTACACTCTTTCTATGTCTTCTAATCAGCCTGCTCAGATTTTATTACACAGCTCCTGGAGCAGATGGGACTCGAACCCGTGGCTTCTAGTCCAGGGTCATGGACACTATCACTGCACCACAAGAGCTCTTATACACACACTGCTTCTATTCAAAGAAATCACCCAGTATGTTGTTGAATGTCTCAATTGAATCTTCCTCCTGCATATTTCCTAGTAGGGCGTTCCATATCCCAACTATCTGCTGTGAACAAGTTTTTCCTCCTGTTGTCCTTGCCTGTTTCACAGAGCATTTTAAATCTATGTTGACAAACTTACTGGAAACTTAATACCAATTATAATTATTCTCTTAGATAATAAAATGTGAGGCTGGATGAACACAGCAGGCCAAGCAGCATCTCAGGAGCACAAAAGCTGACGTTTCGGGCCTAGACTCTTCATCAGAGAGGGGGATGGGGTGAGGGTTCTGGAATAAATAGGGAGAGAGGGGGAGGCGGACTGAAGATGGAGAAAAGAAGATAGGTGGAGAGAGTATAGGTGGGGAGGTAGGGAGGGGATAGGTCAGTCCAGGGAAGACGGACAGGTCAAGGAGGTGGGATGAGGTTAGTAGGTAGATGGGGGTGCGGCTTGGGGTGGGAGGAAGGGATGGGTGAGAGGAAGAACAGGTTAGGGAGGTGGAGACAGGTTGGACTGGTTTTGGGATGCAGTGGGTGGAGTGGAGGAGCTGGGCTGGTTGTGTGGTGCAGTGGGGGGAGGGGACGAACTGGGCTGGTAGCCTGTTTTTCCTTGTGTGTCTTTCCATTTACGATGCTCCTTTTAAAGCCTGCCATCTGTTTGACCAAGCTTTCACTTCCCTGTCCTACCCATTTTGTGGCCGTGTTTGCTTGGTGTAAAGTTTTTTTTTATTTGATAATGAAGTTCCACAGAAGGTTTTGTGATATAAAAGCAAGTTGGTGTGAATTACCTCCTTAAATTCTGTGCTCTTCCTAAGGTGGAACTTCAGTGTCGGACACTATGAGCTGAGGTTTGTTCGAGATGCTGCATCGAAAATCAACTACATTGAGAGTAGTTCCACTGCTAGTAGTAGGAATGGTCAATCAGCGACCTTCTCTGAACGGGACCAGGATACCACTGTGAAAGATCGTATTATAAAGGTCTCGGTGTCGGACTGGAAGGTGATGTCTTTTAGCAGTAAACGAGGTGGCCAACTGGAGTGGGAACACCAGGTGACAATATAAGTTCTTAATTCACAGCTCTGTTATCAAAAGAAAATTGAGTTTAGAATTTTGAATTTGACGACAAATCCTGTGCTCTGTAGGTAAGCAATTGCAGAGGTTTGTGACTACCTGTGACGTGTTCCTGTCCCTTCCATTCCCTCGTTAGTTCTGTACTCCAGTGGCATCGGCCTGGTTAGTGGAGAATGGGGAAGTGATCCCGGTCAGCCTGTTTGATGATGCCAGCTATTCTGCTCGCCGCAGCAGTGAGATAGAAGACGAGGAAGATCTGGTGGAAGCAGCGAGAGGAGCGGCAGAGTCAGCCGAGTCTGGAGTCTATCTTGGTAAGGGAGTGAAGCCAAATTGCAGTAATGATATAACCTTGGCATCATTCTGAATATGGCATGTCAGTGTAGGCTGTGTCATGCTTCAATACAAAAGTGCAAAGTTGTAACAAGTTCTCCATTCAGTTAGTTTCTCATTGGTCATTGGGTATTACAGAAGAATCTAAGCACTGCTTGATATTTGAAAGGGCCCCTTGGATAAACTACCAAAAATCTAAATATCCGTTTGGAGAGCTATTAGAAAATGCAACTGCTCTTTTGCTCATTTAGATATGAACATAGAGAGTTGGGAGTAGGAGGTGGTTGTTTAACATTTCTAGTGAGCTCTGCCCATTCAGTAGGATCATGGATGATCTCAACTCTGCATTACTGCCTGTACCCACAAAACCTTTGACTCTATTTTAACAAAAATCTATCTGACTTGACCTTGGATAAATTCAGTGACCTATCCTCCATTGCATTCTGGAGAAGAGAATTACATAGAATTTCTCAGTAGATCACCGGTCTATGTCTTAAAAGACCTGTTATTTTTAAACTGCATCCAATCAGTATCCACAGAATAAAATGCCCTTGGGTAATGCTGCCTGCAGCGTGTTCCCACATTCTGCCAATAAATCTGTTTTTGAGAGACTGGTAAAGGAAATATAATAGTCAGGTACTGACAAGAACTTCCCCTCCTGCTTGTGAGATTGTCATGAGATCTTTTGAGATTGGCATTTCATCTGAACAATGTTATCTCTGACAGTGTGGCAATCCTTTATTGTACTGATATTTCTTTCTTGTTGATGTACTCAGTTCTTTGATATGGGATATATCTTGAATGCTGCCTCTAAACCAAGGCAGATTTTCAATGGAATTATTCTTTGGTGGGATAGGGCCTTTCATAACTGAGTGGATTGTTAGACCGTTTCACAGTCAATCACATTGCTGTGGATCCGTAGTAATATGTAGACCAGAACAGGTAATCCTGGCAGATTTTCTTCCCTAAAGCGGTATTTGATAAGTAAAAAGGAACACAAATTAAGACATGAAATGGCAGAAGCATGCTACGTTAGTTAACACCCAAACTGGAGAGACAATATGAAGTAAAAGTAAAGTCACCACAGTTTAACCAAACCCATGGCTGCACCATCATTAGAGATTGGTTGTGATTTAACCCTGAGGGTCACCATGTCTCAGATGAGGGGAGAGATTTGAGAAGGACAATCTTTCATGGTAACTTCAGGAGTTGAATCTACGCTGATGACATCAGTTTTTATTGTAAACCAGCCATCCATTCAGAGACTATAATAGTGTTCTGAGGAAGGGTCACCGGACCCGAAACGTTAACTCTGTTTTTTTCCTTCACAGATACTGCCAGACCTGCTGGGCTTTTCCAGCAACTATGTTTTCGTTACTATATACTGTGATTTGCCTAGGGCTAGAGTTAGTGCTAATAAGGTGTGGGAATGTGGAGAGCAGATGGGGTATTTTCCCGACAGTCAGCAATGGTTACGTGGCCATTAGATTAGCTTTTAGTTTCAGATTTTTTTTTAAAGGTATTGAAATTTCACCATCTGTCTTGGCAGGATTTGAATCCACTGTTATCACTGCATTACCACCTTCCACCATCTTTAAGTCTTTTTAGGTGATTTGGTTCTGCAATGATTGGGGCTTTGGGCAACACTTACTTTTCTGGGTAGATGCACTAAAATGGGAAAACGTGACCGTCTTCACATTACAAACTATCCTGTACTCATGCACAACATGTAAACTGCTTGGAACCCCTTCCAAAAAGTCAATGAAATACTATCCAAAAATGAAGTACCCAGCAAAGTAATGCAGTGATAGTAGGAACTGCCGATGCTGGAGAATCATCTGAGATAACAATATGCAGAGCTGGATTAATACACCAGGCAAGGCAGCAGCAGAGGGGCAGGAAAGCCGGCACTTCGGGTCTGGGCCCTTATTCAGAAGAAATATGCAGTGTTGTGTTAACGGAGAAAAATTCCTTCAGTGTTTACTGCAAAGTAGTAGCATGAGATGAAGTGTTTTCATGATAATTCAATTAGTAATCTATTTGCATGTTTAATTTCTTATTGATTAGTCCTGATGAGTGCAAAATGAAAAGTTTTGACATTGTCTCTTTCACACTATTTAGGTATTGTAGTATCAAGCAATTATTTGTAAACACAGCATAATAAGATAAAATAATTCCCTTTTGAGGTAATGGGAGGGTGCAAGGGATGCAGGTGACAGTGGAGAGTTACTTAGTCACAGATGTACAGAAACAGACCCTTCAGTCCAACTCATCCGTGCTGACCAGATATTCAAAATAAATCTAGTCCCATTTTCCAGCATGTGGCCCATATCTCTCCAAACCCTTCCAAATCATGTCCTTATCCAGATGCCTTTTAAAATGATGTAATTGTACCAGCCTGCTCCACTTCCTCCTGCAGCTCATTCCATAAACGTACCACCCTCTGCGTGAAAAAGATGCCTCTTAAGAATCCTTTTTTTAAATTATTTCTCCTTTCACCTTAAACCTATGCCCTCTAGTTTTGATGCCCTCCCCACCTCCACCCCACGGAAAAGACTTTGCCTATTTACCATATCCATGCCCGTCATGATTTTAAAAACCATGATAAGATGGTTAGCTCCCTCAGCCTCTTCCTATAGCTCAAACTCTCCAACCGTGGCAACATCTTTCTAAATCTTTTCTGAGCCCTTTCAAGTTTCATAACGTCTTTCCTGTAGCGGGGAGACCAGAATTGCACACACAACTCCACTGGTGGCCTAACCAATGTCCAGTCTTGCTGTAGCATGATCTCCCAATTCATATACTCAGTGCACTGACCAGGCACCTTGCCTGTGATTATTGCTGAAAGAAATATCTCAGCAAGGTGCCCAGCAATTACTTCCCTTGCTTCCTGCAGAGTTTTAGGGTACACCTGATCAGGGTCTGGGGATTTATTCACCTTTTTATGCATTTTAAGCCTTTCAGCATCTCCTCCTTTGTAATCGGGACATATTTCAAGATGGTCTCCATTCGTTTTCCCCATGTTCTGCATCTTCCATATCCCTCTCCACTGTAAACACCCTAATGCAAAATATCCTCCCCATCTCCTGTAGTTCCCCATAACAAGTGTCTTTGCTGAACTTTAGGGGTTATTATACTCATGCGTTTGAATGGAGTAATGAGATTGATTTATTGTCATGTGTACTGAAATACAGTGAAAAACTTTGTTTACGAGCGGTATAGAGAAATCACAGCAAGTAAAAGATGGACAGATCAAAAAGTCGTAGTGGCATACAGGTTACGTTGCAGTTTACGTAATTTGAGGCTAGAGTCCATTCAAAAGTCTGATAATGGCCGGAAAGAAGCTGTTTCTGAACCTGCTGGTGCTTGTGTTCAGGCTTCTGTATCCTCTGTCTGACGGAAGAGGTTGTAGGAGATCATTACCAGCATGCAATGGGTCTTTGGCAGCCTTTCCACAGCAGCGAGCTGTGTAAACAGAGTCCCTGGATGGAAGGTTGGCTTCTGTGATGGTCCAGGCTGTGTACACCACCTTCTGTAGTTTCCTATGGTCCTGGGCAGAGCAGTTGCCATATCAGGCCGTCATGCACCCAGACAGTCTGCTTTCAATGGTGCATTTGTGGAAGTTGGTGAGTGTCCTTTTATAGACATGCCAAATTTCCTGAGCCACCTGAGGAAGAAGAGCTATTGTAATGCCTTCTTGACTGTCACATTTTATGAGGGAAGGCCAGGACAAGTTGACAGTTATCGTCACTCAGAGGAACTTGATTCTTTTCACTCTCTCAATCTCAGTTCAGAATTGATTTGGTAAGCTCCCCTTATCCCTGTTCCTTGTTAATGCTAATAATGAGCCAAACCCATACTACATTATCATTCCACTTTTTGTGTAACTGATGTACCAGACTTCTGTTATTTTCTGCTTTTTAATCTGTTTTCATTTTGCATCACCTTAAAATATATTTGCTGTATAAGTTCAGTTTCAAAATAAATTACAAGGTTAATTTTCTAGCCTACTGAACTCCTGGAGATTCCTAAAATGACTAAACACCGTGTTTATTCACTTTCTTATTCCAGGCATGTACAAGGGACAACTGTACATGCAGTCATCTGTCAGGTTGTGTGAGAAATTCCCATTGATGCCCACCCTAGAGGACTACGGAGACAACAAAGTTGCATCTTTGCCTGATGTCAGATGGAAGCCTCTAATCCGTAAGTTACTACAGTACTTCGTTTTATTTGTTCATGGGCTGTGACCAGAACTGGCTAGATCAATGTTTGTTGTCTGTTTCTAATTGTCCAGGGGGATCGAATCAGTCATATTACTGTGGGCTTGGAGTCCCATATAAGGATGACAGATGTCCTTCCCCTAAAGGATGTTAGTGAGCCAGATGGGCTTTTACAACAATCGATATTGGTTATACCGTCATCATTTAAATGAACTTTTTATTCCTGATCTTCCTTGATTCAAATTTTTCCCATCTGCCATGGTGGGATTCAAACTCATGTCCCCAGAACATTTATGTGGGCTTATGAATTGCTAGTCCAACCGTATAACAGTGTCACCATCATCTCTTTAAGATTTCAGTTATTTGACTTCCATTTGTCTTATCATTTCTGACCAAAGGTAAGTATAGAAGGTAAAATGTATTTAGAAGTGCAATGCACTTTACTGCTTCAGTATAATATATGCAGGGAGTTAGAGCACAGATACCAATCAATTATCCTAGCTGGTCTCTACTGGTATTTTGTGTCACCCATTTTGACCTTAACCACCCCCCCCCCCCGTGTATGTGTGTGTGTGTGTGTGTGTGTGTGTGTGTGTGTGTCTCTCTCTCTCTCTCGCGCTGTTTCTCTCTCTCTCTCTCTCTCGCGCTGTCTCTCTCTCTCGCGCTGTCTCTCTCTCTGTCTCGCGCTGTCTCTCTCTCTGTCTCGCGCTGTCTCTCTCTCTGTCTCGCGCTGTCTCTCTCTCTCGCGCTGTCTCTCTCTCGCGCTGTCTCTCTCTCGCGCTGTCTCTCTCTCTCGCGCTGTCTCTCTCTCTCTCTCGCGCTGTCTCTCTCTCTCTCGCGCTCTCGCTCTCTCTCTCGCTCTCGCGCGCTCTCTCGCGCGCTCTCTCGCGCGCTCTCTCGCGCGCTCTCTCGCGCGCTCTCTCGCGCGCTCTCTCTCGCGCGCTCTCTCGCGCGCTCTCTCTCGCGCTCTCTCTCGCGCTCTCTCTCGCGCTCTCTCTCGCGCTCTCTCTCGCGCGCTCTCTCGCGCGCTCTCTCGCGCTCTCTCTCGCGCTCTCTCTCGCGCGCTCTCTCGCGCGCTCTCTCGCGCTCTCTCTCGCGCTCTCTCTCGCGCTCTCTCTCGCGCTCTCTCTCGCGCTCTCTCTCTCTCTCGCGCTCTCTCTCGCGCTCTCTCTCGCGCTCTCTCTCTCGCGCTCTCTCTCGCGCGCTCTCTCGCTTTCTCGCGCTCTCTCTCGCGCTCTCTCTCTCGCGCTCTCTCTCTCGCGCTCTCTCTCTCGCGCTCTCTCTCTCGCGCTCTCTCTCTCGCGCGCTCTCTCTCTCTCGCGCGCTCTCTCTCGCGCTCTCTCTCGCGCTCGCTCTCTCGCGCTCGCTCTCGCGCGCTCTCTCTCTCGCGCGCTCTCTCTCTCGCGCGCGCTCTCTCTCGCGCGCGCTCTCTCTCTCGCGCGCTCTCTCTCGCGCGATCTCTCTCGCGCTCTCTCTCTCGCGCGCTCTCTCTCTCGCGCGCGCTCTCTCTCGCGCGCGCTCTCTCTCGCGCGCGCTCTCTCTCGCGCTCTCTCTCGCGCGCGCTCTCTCGCGCGCGCTCTCTCGCGCGCGCTCTCTCGCGCGCGCTCTCTCTCTCGCGCGCGCTCTCTCTCTCGCGCGCGCTCTCTCTCTCTCGCGCGCGCTCTCTCTCTCGCGCGCGCTCTCTCTCTCGCGCGCGCTCTCTCTCTCGCGCGCGCTCTCTCGCGCGCGCTCTCTCTCTCGCGCGCCGCGCTCTCTCTCTCGCGCGCGCTCTCTCTCTCGCGCGCGCTCTCTCGCGCGCGCTCTCTCGCGCGCGCTCTCTCCTCGCTCGCGCTCTCTCGCTCGCGCTCTCTCGCGCGCTCTCTCTCGCGCTCTCTCGCTCGCGCTCTCTCTCGCGCGCGCTCTCTCTCGCTCGCGCTCTCTCTCTCGCGCTCTCTCTCTCGCGCTCTCTCTCTCGCGCGCTCTCTCTCGCGCGCTCTCTCTCGCGCGCTCTCTCTCGCGCGCTCTCTCTCGCGCGCTCTCTCTCGCGCGCGCTCTCTCTCGCGCGCTCTCTCTCGCGCGCTCTCTCTCGCGCGCGCTCTCTCTCGCGCGCTCTCTCTCGCGCGCTCTCTCTCGCGCGCGCTCTCTCGCGCGCGCTCTCTCTCGCGCGCGCTCTCTCGCGCGCCGCTCTCTCGCGCGCTCTCTCTCGCGCGCTCTCTCTCGCGCTCTCTCGCGCGCTCTCTCTCGCGCGCGCTCTCTCTCGCGCGCTCTCTCTCGCGCGCGCGCTCTCTCTCGCTCTCGCGCGCTCTCTCTCTCGCGCGCTCTCTCTCTCGCGCGCGATCTCTCTCGCGCGCGATCTCTCTCGCGCGCTCTCTCTCTCGCGCGCTCTCTCTTCGCGCGCTCTCTCTTTCGCGCGCTCTCTCTTTCGCGCGCTCTCTCTCTCGCGCGCCTCTCTCTCTCGCGCGGCTCTCTCTCTCGCGCGCTCTCTCTCTCGCGCGCTCTCTCTCTCGCGCGCTCTCTCTCTCGCGCGCTCTCTCTCTCGCGCGCTCTCTCTCTCGCGCGCTCTCTCTCCTCTCGCGCGCCGCGCTCTCTCTCGCTCTCGCGCGCTCTCGCTCTCGCGCGCTCTCTCTCTCGCGCGCTCTCTCTCTCGCGCGCTCTCTCTCTCGCGCGCTCTCTCTCGCGCGCGCTCTCTCTCTCGCGCGCTCTCTCTCTCGCGCGCATCTCTCTCTCGCGCGCTCTCTCTCTCGCGCGCTCTCTCTCTCGCGCGCTCTCTCTCTCGCGCGCTCTCTCTCTCGCGCGCCTCTCTCTCTCGCGCGCGCGCTCTCTCTCTCTCGGCTCTCGCGCGCCTCTCTCTCTCGCGCGCTCTCTCTCTCGCGCGCTCTCTCTCTCGCGCGCTCTCTCTCTCGCGCGCTCTCTCTCTCGCGCGCTCTCTCTCTCGCGCGCTCTCTCTCTCGCGCGCTCTCTCTCTCGCGCGCTCTCTCTCTCGCGCGCTCTCTCTCTCGCGCGCTCTCTCTCTCGCGCGCTCTCTCTCTCGCGCGCCTCTCTCTCTCGCGCGCTCTCTCTCTCGCGCGCGCTCTCTCTCTCGCGCGCTCTCTCTCTCTCGCGCTCTCTCGCCGCTCTCTCTCGCGCTCTCTCTCCTCTCTCGCGCTCTCTCTCTTCTCGCGCTCTCTCCCTCC
>NC_081354.1:177639632-177642132 GCF_030684315.1 Stegostoma tigrinum
TGTGTGTGTGTGTTTTTGTGTGTGTTTTTGTGTGTGTGTGTTTTTGTGTGTGTGTGTTTTTGTGTGTGTGTGTTTTTGTGTGTGTGTGTGTGTGTGTTTTTGTGTGTGTGTGTTTTTGTGTGTGTGTGTTTTTGTGTGTGTGTGTTTTTGTGTGTGTGTGTGTTTTTGTGTGTGTGTGTGTTTTTGTGTGTGTGTGTGTTTTTGTGTGTGTGTGTGTTTTTGTGTGTGTGTGTGTTTTTGTGTGTGTGTGTGTTTTTGTGTGTGTGTGTGTTTTTGTGTGTGTGTGTGTTTTTGTGTGTGTGTGTGTTTTTGTGTGTGTGTGTGTTTTTGTGTGTGTGTTTTTGTGTGTGTGTTTTTGTGTGTGTGTTTTTGTGTGTGTTTTTGTGTGTGTGTTTTTGTGTGTGTTTTTGTGTGTGTTTTTGTGTGTGTGTTTTTGTGTGTGTGTTTTTGTGTGTGTGTTTTTGTGTGTGTTTTTGTGTGTGTGTTTTTGTGTGTGTTTTTGTGTGTGTGTGTTTTTGTGTGTGTGTGTTTTTGTGTGTGTGTGTTTTTGTGTGTGTGTGTTTTTGTGTGTGTGTGTTTTTGTGTGTGTGTGTGTGTGTGTTTTTGTGTGTGTGTGTTTTTGTGTGTGTGTGTTTTTGTGTGTGTGTGTTTGTGTGTGTGTGTGTTTTTGTGTGTGTGTGTGTTTTTGTGTGTGTGTGTGTTTTTGTGTGTGTGTGTGTTTTTGTGTGTGTGTGTGTTTTTGTGTGTGTGTGTGTTTTTGTGTGTGTGTGTGTTTTTGTGTGTGTGTGTGTTTTTGTGTGTGTGTGTGTTTTTGTGTGTGTGTGTGTTTTTGTGTGTGTGTGTGTTTTTGTGTGTGTGTTTTTGTGTGTGTGTTTTTGTGTGTGTGTTTTTGTGTGTGTTTTTGTGTGTGTTTTTGTGTGTGTTTTTGTGTGTGTTTTTGTGTGTGTTTTTGTGTGTGTGTTTTTGTGTGTGTGTTTTTGTGTGTGTGTTTTTGTGTGTGTTTTTGTGTGTGTGTTTTTGTGTGTGTTTTTGTGTGTGTGTGTTTTTGTGTGTGTGTGTTTTTGTGTGTGTGTGTTTTTGTGTGTGTGTGTTTTTGTGTGTGTGTGTTTGTGTGTGTTTTTGTGTGTGTTTTTGTGTGTGTTTTTGTGTGTGTGTGTTTTTGTGTGTGTGTGTTTTTGTGTGTGTGTGTTTTTGTGTGTGTGTGTGTTTTTGTGTGTGTGTGTTTTTGTGTGTGTGTGTGTTTTTGTGTGTGTGTGTGTTTTTGTGTGTGTGTGTTTTTGTGTGTGTGTGTGTGTGTGTGTGTTTTTGTGTGTGTGTGTTTTTGTGTGTGTGTGTGTGTGTGTGTGTGTGTTTTTGTGTGTGTGTGTGTGTGTGTGTGTGTTTTTGTGTGTGTGTGTGTGTGTGTTTTTGTGTGTGTGTGTGTGTGTGTTTTTGTGTGTGTGTGTGTGTGTGTGTGTGTGTGTGTGTGTGTGTGTGTGTGTGTGTGTGTGTGTGTGTGTGTGTGTGTGTGTGTGTGTTTTTGTGTGTGTGTGTGTTTTTGTGTGTGTGTGTGTTTTTGTGTGTGTGTGTGTTTTTGTGTGTGTGTGTGTGTGTGTGTTTTTGTGTGTTTTTGTGTGTGTGTTTTTGTGTGTGTGTGTTTTTGTGTGTGTGTTTTTGTGTGTGTGTTTTTGTGTGTGTGTTTTTGTGTGTGTGTTTTTGTGTGTGTGTGTGTTTTTGTGTGTGTGTGTGTTTTTGTGTGTGTGTGTGTTTTTGTGTGTGTGTGTGTTTTTGTGTGTGTGTGTGTTTTTGTGTGTGTGTGTGTTTTTGTGTGTGTGTGTGTTTTTGTGTGTGTGTGTGTTTTTGTGTGTGTGTTTTTGTGTGTGTGTTTTTGTGTGTGTTTTTGTGTGTGTTTTTGTGTGTGTTTTTGTGTGTGTTTTTGTGTGTGTGTTTTTGTGTGTGTGTTTTTGTGTGTGTGTTTTTGTGTGTGTGTTTTTGTGTGTGTTTTTGTGTGTGTGTTTTTGTGTGTGTGTGTTTTTGTGTGTGTGTGTTTTTGTGTGTGTGTGTTTGTGTGTGTTTTTGTGTGTGTTTTTGTGTGTGTGTGTTTTTGTGTGTGTGTGTTTTTGTGTGTGTTTTTGTGTGTGTGTGTTTTTGTGTGTGTGTGTTTTTGTGTGTGTGTGTTTTTGTGTGTGTGTGTGTGTGTGTTTTTGTGTGTGTGTGTTTTTGTGTGTGTGTGTTTTTGTGTGTGTGTGTTTTTGTGTGTGTGTGTGTTTTTGTGTGTGTGTGTGTTTTTGTGTGTGTGTGTGTTTTTGTGTGTGTGTGTGTTTTTGTGTGTGTGTGTGTTTTTGTGTGTGTGTGTGTTTTTGTGTGTGTGTGTGTTTTTGTGTGTGTGTGTGTTTTTGTGTGTGTGTGTGTTTTTGTGTGTGTGTTTTTGTGTGTGTGTTTTTGTGTGTGTGTTTTTGTGTGTGTTTTTGTGTGTGTTTTTGTGTGTGTTTTTGTGTGTGTTTTTGTGTGTGTGTTTTTG